>NW_020664589.1:11858906-11916105 GCF_002925995.2 Terrapene triunguis | reverse complement strand
GCAGCTCCACCACGCTTCTTCGGTGGCAATTCGGCGGCAGGTCCTTCCCTCCGAGAGGGACCCTCCGCCGAATTGCCGCCGAAGAGCCTGACGTGCTGCCCCAAGCACCTGCTTGCTCAGCTGGTGCCTGGAGCCGGCCCTGTCTCCCCCACACCCTGGAGCAGATGAACTGGCTCAAAATGGTTACATAAGAGGTGTATAATAGATATTCCTCTTGACCTTCAGAATTCAAGAGACAACCAACTATGTGGCTGCTTAGTTTTCTGGTGCACAAAGTCACATACTTTGGTCAACAGGTAAATGTCTTTTACAGATGCATGTCAGAGTCATGCTCACCATCATCCTTTTCTTTTTACAAGCACATTAACAGGCCATTACAATGCAAACCTTTTGGGTTCCTACTGCATGCCTCTGGATTAACCTTCTCAAATCCCATTAAGCACTGTATGTCTGGATGATTTTCAAAAGTAGCAGGCGAAAAACAAATAGCTCATCTCTGAAGTCTCTCCCTGTCTCAGAAATGACTTGTGGAGCCATTAATTTACTTGGCTGCAATCACAAAAAGTTACAGAACACTGGGTCCTCTGCGCTGGGACATACAGTAAATTCACCTTGCCGTGCCACCTACAAAATCCATGCCTACGAGCGTAACCCTTTCAATACCGCACAGCCCACAATCTCTTTCTTTGCTGCCCCTGGCAAGATGCAAAACCCAGTTTCCATCCAGAGGAGTAGTGAGGCTGGAGAAAGGCTAATGGAATATCCTGCTGGTTACCCAGCCTTGCTTGAAACAGTAGTTGTAAATCTCCTGATGCAACTGGCTTGAAAAATGCCAATTTATGAAACATAACTTAGACCTGCTATAACACCATGGCCATTAATAATATATATAGGAGATGCCTTTAGAAAAGCCAGAGAGCTCATTGACTGGAAGGCGCAATTATTGTTTCATTAAAGATTGATTACATGTGTAGTCGGTCATTTGAATAATGGCTGTGCTGACTCTTGAAATTGAATGATAAACGAGATAGCACCTACCGCTCTGAGTTGAAACAGGAATTGACTCAGGACTGCTGGTGAGAAACAGCAGCATCCTTCCACCCCAAAAGGTCATCTGAAATATTAAAGAGCTGAAGATCAAGCACTTGTGAATAAGGTCAGGCAGAGCATTATGGGTACGGGCCCAGAATTAATTGAATGATAATGATCTTACATTTATAGACCACCTTTCATTACAGAAGGATCCCAAAGCACTACTCCAAAGGGATGATCTCACGCATTACTGAACTGCAACCACTTCTGTGGTCAAGCACAATAACTGTTGAACCATCCCCAGCAGCACTACGCAACTGCTAAAGAGAGTGAGAAAAGTAATGTGCCCATGCAAAACTGCAGAGGGAATTTGAGTGAGGCAGAATGGACTCATGCAAATGGGAATATCTCCAGGAATGGGTGTTAAACACTCCTGACTTTGGGGAAAAGCGTTATAAAATCTTTAACGCAAAAAGCAGGAATTCATTCTAAAGACAGGACACCCCCAACCCCGCCAACAGCAGGGTCGGGATGCTGATTCAATACTAATTTGGAGGGAAGAATGCCACTTACTCAGACACCATCATATATTCTTTTTGCCATTATTCATCCCCAACCTTACCCCAACTCCTCCCTACTCTTGGCTACACTCACACATCGCATCACGCCTAACATTAGATTGTATGCTGTCCTAGAGACAAACTTTGTCGTCTTGCACCTAGCGCACATCTGTACATTGAAAAATGGTCACACTTTATGCAAAGTTTCTATTTATAGATGGTTAACAGGTGGTATAAGTGTGTCACAGACATGAGTAGTATGGGTTACAGATGGTTGGTTATGAATACATCAGTAGAAGGTGCTTTCGATGGTTATAAATAGGCTTGAAAGGATTCAATTTTTATCAGTAAATGTCAGCAAATGTCTATTTCACTGTACATATACAAACCAATGAAAAACAGTTTCCATCAATAATAAGTGAAATATACAGATACGCAAAGTAAGAAAAAAAATACTGCTTGAGAACTTATTAGAGTTTGATTTAAGGATATTGATTTTCTATATTTTGATATGTGATGTTGACAGTTTTGTCTTTTAACAGTCATAAAGCAACCTTTTCAATCGCAATGTCCACTGTCATTAAATATTTATTGACTTGACCTCCCCTCATAATTTGCCACAACTGTGAACATTTAAATTGATAGAAATTTAAAAAAAACGCTTAAAAAATAAACATTGATCTTATCCGTTGAAATGATTAAAAAAATAAAAATCTAATTCTGCCAAATCTAGTTGTAAGCCATAGCTATAAGCAGACTGTCGCTCTGTTGGACTCTAGAATAATTGACTGACCATTCATTAATACCTCTATCAGTGGTTTATTTCCCCATTATAAACTTTACTATAAAGTGTGATTGAAAAACTAACAGATAATCATTGCTTTCCACAGCACCAGAGTTTTGCAATGGTCTCTCTCTTTCAAGTGACCTGGCTTTATTGTGATCATAGAATCATAGAAATGTAAGGATGGGAAGGACTGCAAGAGGACATCTGTTCCAGCCCCCTACATGAAGGCAGAATTAAGTATGCCAGACCATCCCTGACAGGTGTTTATCTAACCTGTTCTTACAGGCCTCTGGGGTGGGGATTCCAAAAATCTCCCTAGGTAACCTGTTCCAGTGCTTAACTAGCCTTATAGTTAGAAAGCTTTTTCTATCTATCTATCTATCTATCTGTCTATCTATCTTAACTCTCCCTTCAAACTGAGCCAATTACTTCTTGCCATGTCCTCAGGTTAGACTGGCAGAGATCCTGGGGGGGTTTCACCTTCCTCTGCAGCATGGGGCACGGGTCACTCGCAGGTTAAAACTAGAGTAAATGGTAGATTCTCTGTAACCTGAAGTCTTTAAACCATGATTTGAGGACTTCAGTAACTCAGCCAGAGGTTATGGGTCTATTATTGGAGCAAGTGGGTGAGATTCTGTGGCCTGCGATGTGCAGAAGGTCAAACTGGATGATCACGATGGGCCCTTCTGGCCTTCAGGTCTATGAGACACGGAGAACAGTTGATCACCGTCCTCTTTATAAACAGCCTTTGACCTATTTGAAGACTGTTGTAATGTCCCCTTTCACCCTGCTCTTCTCTAAACTAAACATGCCCAATTCTTTCAACGTTGCCTCATAAGTCAGGTTTTCTAAACCTCTTAACATTTTTTGTTGCTCTCCTCTGGATGCTCTGCAATTTGCTATTATTCATTACTATTGATTATTTGTATTGTGGTAGGAGCCCCAGGCCTGGCCCAGGACCCCACTGTGCTAGGTGCTGTACAAACACAGCCCAAAGAGAGGGTCCCTGCCCCAAAGAGCTTACAACGTAAGTAGCTTATAATATCTGACCAGGAGCTTAGGGCTATGAAACCTGACCAATAGAGGTTCTTACTAGCACTGCTGTCACCTAGAAAAATTCAGCCACTCTTCAAATTAAGCAACAGAGAGTCCTGTGGCACCTTTAAGACTAACAGATGTATTGGAGCATAAGCTTTCGTGGGTGAATTCGTGGGCATTCACCCACGAAAGCTTATGCTCCAATACATCTGTTAGTCTTAAAGGTGCCACAGGACTCTGTTGCTTTTTACAGATCCAGACTAACACGGCTACCCCTCTGATACTCTTCAAATTAAGTGTCTCAAATAAGGGACTTAATGTGGATTTAATAAGACAGTTACTGTACGTTGGTTTAATGTCAGTTCATTATTAAAAACAGTTGTACTGAGTTTTAAGATACTAAGAAACTGTACAATGGCATGTTTTCTCTCGTGCCCAGTTGTTAAACCTTGGTATCTCTTTTACCTGTTCACGGCTAGGGAAATTGAGGTGTTCTGTGGAACGTTAAAGGATATAAACGGGCATCTCTGACTGCTGAATGAGAACATAAGGACGGCCATACTGGGTCAGACCAATGGTCCATCTAGCCCAGTATCCTGTCTTCCGGCAGTGGCCAATGCCAGGTGCCCCAGAGGGAATGAACAGAACAGGTAATCATCAAGTGATCCATCCCCGGTCACTCATTCCCAGCTTCTGGCAAACAGAGGCTAGGGACACCATCCCTGCCCATACCTGAGCTCCTGCATCCACATGTGATTCATCACTAAGGTGGTCACTAGGCAATTGGCATCTATTGCAGTCAGGTTGACTGTTTATTAAGGCCTTAAATCTCAAGTCCCTTCTGCCCGTTGTTTGGTGGCTGCTCAAGGTAAAAATTCACATTCCGCTGTGATGGAATCAGTGTCAGAAAAGAGAGAGAGACACAATTCCAAGGACATTTTTTTGCAATAAGGAGGGGATCAGAAACAACATTTCTCAATAAAATAGATTTCTAGGGCTGGATTGTCAAAGAGCTGAACAACTACAGATCCCACTGACTTCAACTGGGATTGTGCATCTATGAACATCCAACTCTTTATGACCAAGCTTGTGCAAGCTATTGCTGAATGGAAAGTCACCGCTGGATTTCCCTACACAGCCATTAGAACAGCAATTGGAGCAATTGGGATGTCTGGAGAATGAAAGGCATCCTAAGTTGAGGTCACACAGTCTAGTGGGTTGAGCTTGTGAATGTCAGTCTAGGGAATGAGAACTTGAGACTGGGTGTTAAGTCCAGCCATGCCAGTGATATGTTACATGGCCTTGGGCAAGTCATGTAAGTCACTCACAAAAGAAGAGGAAAGTTTACTTACCTGTCTCGTAGGCGTGCTTTGCAGATGCATGAGTTCAGGTTCACTCTGTGCTTGATGTCTATGTCTATTGTGCAAAAAAAAATAATAATCAAACAAATTTAGATGTATAACTTTAGATTTAGTAAGTTCCGTTACTGATTCAAAATTACTGTGAATGTGCTTGATTCTCGGCAGCCGTACGGGATCATTTACAGTTCTATCAAAAGAGTGCACAATGGGTGTAAAATCTTACTATTGTGATCCGGTCGCATTTTAGATGCATTTTGCACAGATGTAAATGACAACCCAAAGTGTAAGGGAGTGGAGATTTAGGCCCATAATTATTTAATGTTCAGTTACTAAGCATCAGTTTACTAATATCTTTACTCAAGCCGAGTACCACCTTGCTCCACAAGTAGTGCCATTTATTTCAATAAAAAGCAACAAAGAGTCCTGTGGCACCTTATAGGCCAACAGACGTATTGTAGCATAAGCTTTCGTGGGTGAATACCCACTTCGTCAGACGCCTGTCAATGGTATTACTGTGTTTTCTCTTCAGAGCAGTGTGGCCTTATGGATAGAGCGCTGTACTAGGACTCAGGAGACCTGGGTTCAATTTCTGACACTGGTCTGCTAGATGACCTTGGGTAAGTTCCTTCACTTCCCTGTGCCTCAGGTTCCGCATTAATGATACTAACCTCCTTGGTAGAGTACTTTGAGATGTACTGATGAAAAGTGCTGTACAAGACCTAGATATTATGATTTGTAAAGTAATATTCAGATTGAGGTAGATGACCATAAACTGGCTTTAAGTTATAGAATATGTAGTATAGTGATTACCATTAAAATGTCAGCAGCAGTTACCAACAATTACCACACCCCAATATCTGGGAGACCATGGTATTGTCCTCCACACAGGATAGAAATACTGGTGTTATTTCTAAAGCTGTAGCATAGTAAATGTTGGTAAATATTAATGGCATCCACTCACATGTTTGATCCACTATACCAAGATCTTAACCAATCCAATTGAAATGTGTAATTAAAAATATTTAGGATGCTTAAAGTGGATTCAATCATTCAATTCCAGCCTGGAAACAAGTGGCAGGAAAAAGAATTCAAGGTGCCTACCCTTCTTAGATGCCTTTGAAAACCCCAGCCTGGAATGATAACACAAGAAACATGGAATTACGTTTTCTGCAGTTGCACAAGCTGTAGATTCGCAGATTTAAAAAAAATATAGCTAGAACATAAGGCAAATTTAATGTGAAAGGGTTGAGTGGAGTGAACCCAAGGGGATTTCAGATACAGATTTAAGTCCTCAGTTTGCTTCAAAAAGCTGCCAGTAGCCACCCACACAACTCCTCCCCATCCCTCAGCCCTCAGATGCTCTTTAAAGAAAATATAAAAGAAAACCATCTCCGACATGTCACCTTAGAGACAAGAGAGATTCTTATGAAAAAGATGGGTTTCAGTTCAGCCCAGTACTCAAGATATTTAAACAAAACATAAGCTCCTTGAATATAAATGCAGAGTATTCCATAGGCTTCTGCATGACCAAGGGTATTGCTAATATGGAGCTGCTAGGTTGCTGGTTGAAATGCAGGCCAGGCTTCGTAGTGGCCAAAAGGTGCTACTGGAATTGGTAACGGTGGGATTTTCCTTCCCCCTCTCCCCAATACTTTTTATTGATATTCAAAATGGTAACAAATATTTTCATCAAAAAATTGAAATTCAGAAAACTAGTCAACAGTTTACCTTGTTGCCGTGCAATGGGCCTTACATAGGTGGCCTCTGTGGGAATGGCCAGTTCCCAGCCCATCAAACAGTAAAGGCACCATCACACTGGGAACTAAGTGGTGAACTCAGTAGAAAGGACTTGAATATGAATAGGAACTCCCTCTGTTAAATGAACACTCTAGATGGGGACGGAGGCATCTTGGTTATCATCATAGCTTGCTGCTCCAAGACTGTACCCAACACCTGGTGTTGTCCCTTATCCTGAAGAGCTTCTTGGGGGAATGTTGATGAGGGCACTGCATCAGGCTGGGTTGAGTCAGATACACTTGTGCTGTGACCCCTGTTATTCTCCCCTTGCAACTAACCGTGGGAGAGACCAAATCTGACAACATGCACTGAGACTGCAACAGGCACCTCAGTGAAAAGTAACAGTTGCTTGAAACCCAGGATGAGATGTAGGTGAAAATGCATTGAAATTGAAAAGGCCAGCAAAAAAACTTGTCAAACTCCATTTAAAAAATGGTGCAAAGGGGAAGATTGCACTGTCACTGGCCATGCTGTATCTGATATCTGGGTATGGAGGCTACTAAATCCCTCAGGATCCTCAATCCAGACCTTTCCACCAGCACTACAGAAGAGTGCTCCATTCATACACTCAAAGTTTGCATTACAGGAGTCCCAGAAAAGAGGAATAAGTACAGTCTTGGGAATAAGTGCCTTGATTAGCTTCATGACCAGGGTTCCCTTAGACTACAGTACTAAGCAGGTCCTCTTCTATCGAAGTCAATTAAATGGTTGGCATCCTCCTGAAGCCTAGCAATCAACGAGAGCGGTACATATCCATTACCCTTGTTTTTGTGGCTGCAGTCCATTGACCGTCAGGTTTTGGACCCGATTCGGATCTCACTCCAGTGAAATCACTATTCTTGATTGACAGCAGCATGCAATGAGAATTGAACCCCTTGATACCAAATGGATAAAGCCAGATTCTTTCATTCTAATAATCCTTCTACATGATCTATCTTGAAGGAATGAGGATGTGCTGAATAGTCCAGTTTATATATATAGCAACTCTTCAAACACAAACTGATCCAAGCTTTATAAAATGGCCACTAGACGAAAAGGAGGGTCATGTTATTAAAAAAAGTACTTCCTTTATCGTTTTTTGACTGCTGGGATGGATTTCATAACCGTTTAGTACCTATGAAAGTGAGAGGATAATAGCACTTAGGAGGGCTGAGTATAGTGACAGTAGGTGCTTTGCAAAATTACCCATACGCCCACGCAGAACCTCATGTTCTTCCGCTACTGGACATCCACTTGCTATATGTCTCATTCCTGATTTACTATCCTTCATTCTTCCACGCGTGGGCATTTCCTGCACAGAGACCACTTCTGGCTCTGCTGGATATTGCCAGGCGTTGTGATGGTTTTGTGACTCGGAAAAGCATCCACATCGATACCACTAGCTTCTGCAATGATAAGCCACATTTTTACCCAAGACTTGAGATGTAAACGCCATATACACTATGCAGTTCACCCCCAAGTACAATCACAACTCTATGCATTGCTTATGTTCCATTGAATCCCTGAAACTAGAGTTCAAGTAGGACTTCTGAGGTGCAATAAGCTTTGTTCACAAGGGAGAATGTTATGCTTTATGAATGTGCCCTTGAATATTTTTCTTTTAAGCCTCACTCCCAAAGTAATATGCAAGAAGACAGCCCCATAGAACTGTCAAATCCCCAGCACACAAGAAAAACAGGGGCCTTTCTTATTTGAAATGGGGCTTGGCTGAATCTTATTTAGTCTTGTAAAGAGACGTGATGTTCATGAGGTTGCAACCTGAGTTCAACCTCTATGTTTTATTGGCTACAAAAAGCTTTATTGTCTTATATACTTCTCTGTCATGAACATCACCCTCAAAAATAAACCTCTAGGACAGTGGCTTTCAACCTTTCCAGACTACTGTACCCCTTTCAGGAGTCTGATTTGTCTTTGGTGCCCCCAAGTTTCACCTCACTTAAAAACTACTTGCTTACAAAATCAGATATAAAAATACAAAAGTGTCACAGCACACGACTACTGAAAAATTGCCTACTTTCTCATTTTTACCATTTAATTATAAAATAAATCAATTGGAACATAAATATTGTACTTACATTTCAGTGTATAGTATATAAAGTAATATAAGCAGGTCATTGTATAAAATTTTAGTTCGTACTCACTTCGCAAGTGCTTTTTTTATGTCGCCTTTTGTAAAACTAGACAAATATCTAGATGAGTTGATGTACCCCTGTACGTGTACCCCTGGTTGAGAACCGCTGCTCTAGGAAAGCCTACATCAACTCTTTATTATTTACTTTCAAAAGAAAATAAGGTTCCTTCCTACAGATAGTAGGAAGGAAATGACAAATCCCATACTCACTTTTATTTTTTTTCTCTATAGCTAGCTAAATCTGTATCTCTAATATTACCATTATATATATATATATAAATAATACATAGATTTTTTACCAATGTGTATACATAAAATACTGTATATAAAAGGTTGGAGATAGATAGAATGTGCATATCCATGGATCCAAGCATTCCTGATCTTTGGATCCAGATACAAATGTTGCAGACTTTTATAATGGGTCAAATCCAACACATGGAGCCAAACACCACCAAACTTGTGGGAATCTGAAATCTGGAGCTGCAGTTGGATCCAAAAATTTGCAGCTTGAGCTTATTTCTAATACACACAAACACAAAATCAAAACCCACACAGTGTCAGCCGTGTGGAAGTATAAGGGGTTGTTCTCATAGTACGTAGCCATTCTACAGAATACTCAGAATACTCAGAAATATGCTGTGTAGTTAATAGGTATCATACTTCAATGGGTTTCCAGGAAATGTATTGACACAACTGGAAGCCAGAGAAGAACCGTTGAAGATACCACAACTATAAAGCTGTGGGGGGGGGGGGTAGACCTCCTAAAAGGCATAGCTTTGGGAGCTATAGATGACAGGGAAATACCAGCTAGTATACAAGAACAGAGAGATAGGAGAAAATCTGACACTCTAGCTTTATATATTGTTGATGGTATTTTCAAAGGAGACAAAGGGAGCTAGGCACAGAGGGTACAGCTCTAAGTGACTTAGGAGCTTATATTCCATTGACTTTCAATGGGACGTAGGCTCCTCAGTCATTTGGGTGCTTTTGAAAATGTTATCCACAATTCCCAAATGGAAATTGGGTGCCTAACTCCCTTAGGGTCTTTGGAAAATACCAGCCTGTATCTGTAATGTATCTCACTCTCCTGAGCCAAACTACTGAGGCAAAGAACCAACTGTGGAAGCAAAGAAACAAAATCCGACTTTTTGGTCCAGGCAGTTCAGCTACCAGCGGTGTGCCTGTTATGCCTTTGGTGTGACCCATGGTTATAGCTTTCACCTTCCCTTAAAAGCAGCTGCAATGACACAACTGTAACACATTATGGCAATCAGCAGAACTGTAATGAACTCAATGAAAAGGTCAGCATGCCCATGTCTATTTAAAATGGCCCTGAAGAAAGACCCAATGACTAATTAAATCTGTGGGTGTCACAGTTAGGAATACTAATCTTTAGAGCTCCACAGGCCTTCATTATCCATCCCTATGTGCTTCTTCATGTGTGTGGGTGGGGGAAGATAAGCCAGCTCCTGTTGATTTGAATTGGTTTAATTTTAGAGCCATGTTGCCTCTGAGATGCATTTCTAAAACAATTTGGACTGTTCTTCCAATATCCTTTCATTTGGAAATGAGACCCTGTGAAAAAAAGATGCTCTTTGGCTTTGTAGTGAATTTTGTTTAATCAAAACAGCTGAATTTCTCAGTCAGATTGCACTAGTGCAACCCCAGAGTACTCAATGGGAATTAACGTGATCTAACCCAGAGCAGAATTCGGCCATTATGTAAACCTGATATGGTCATGAGGCAGTTGGAGATATGGGTGCCACTCCAGCAAAGCATTTAAGCATATGTGCAACATCCTTTTTGATGGGATTTCTCAAGGCTTAAAGTGAAGCACGTGCTATAGGGCCAGGATCCAAAGCCCACTGAAGTCAAGGGGTATCTTTCCATTGATTTCAATAAGCTTCCAATCAAGCCCATAAGCCCCGATTCAGGACAGCTCTTAAGCACATGCTTAACTAGGTTTCAGGACCACTTAATCTTAACTGTAGGCATGCGCTTAATGTAAATCAGGGCCTAAGTGCTTTGCTGCATTGCAGCCTTGTTGCACAGCTTTTCCAGTATCGGGGTGAGAAATCTGATTCATGTTTGTATTCTTCCACTTGCCTTTTTACCCTTCTCTGAACAGGTGGTGATCAAGAACCAGAGAATTCAACTCTAAGCATTGAAGGAAGCCTTTTCAGTTTTGCATCAGGGATGGGAGTTTTGAGTGAATTTCACCCTTGTGGAGGTTAGCTAAGAAGTCTACATGCCACTTAGACTCCACTTGAACCCGCATAGATCTTGTGCTGTCTAAATGCACAGGGATGACAGCTGGGATAAAGAACTGAAACAGAAGAATGGGAATGACAATGGGGAATTAGAACATTTTACCAGTTACCCAAAAAGCCACAATCAAGAAAGAAGGCTACTGAGAATGATGAAGGAGCAGAAAGGAGAATAGGGAACGAAGAGGTGCTTGGATGCACCTTTCCCCCGTGCCCTTTGCTAGTGTCTACATTTGTGCAAAGTGCAGGTGAAATGTCACCATTCTGATGTGGTGGCGATTCCCATCCACGCTGCACCGCTGTGAACGGATGCAAATGATGAGCTGAGGGCATAGAAGAATCAAGGCCAAAGTGGGGGATTTTCCATCACGGCAATTTTAAAATCAAAACTGGCTGTTTCTCTAAAAGGGAATGCTCTAGTGCAACTAGGAATGATTTGGGGGAAGGTCTATGGCCTGCGTTACATAGGAGGTCTGACTAGATGAACCCAGTCGTCCCCTTCTGGCCTTGGAATATATGAATCTAAGGGTACATCTACACTACCAGCCGGATCGGCAGGGAGGTATCGATCTATCGGGGATCAATTTATCGCGTCTAGTGTAGACGCAATAAATCAATCCCCGATCGCTCTGCCGTCGACTCCTGTACTCCACCGCGCGGCGAGAGGCAGAAGCGGAGTCGACGGGGGAGCGGCGGCAGTCAACCCCGCGCCGTGAGGACGGGAGGTAAGTCGACCTAAGATACGTCAACTTCAGCTACGCTATTCTCGTAGCTGAAGTTGCCTACCTTAGGTTGATCCCCGCCCCCCAGTGTAGACCAGGCCTAAGAGATAGGCCGGAGCAACCCCATAGAGAAGTTTATGAAGATCAGTCATTCTCTATATGGGGCAATGGATCCAGCTTTTATGGGGACATCCCATGAAGTAGCACCCACAAATTAAACAACCTGTCAGGCTTCCTTCCAATCCTTTGGAAGTTTACATTATCCTTGAAACTGGAGAAACAGAGAGATCAAATACGCCTCCAGAACCAATAGGTGTTGATGGAAGAGCAGCTTATTTCCAAGCCATTACGGAAAACCTCGCATGTCGATATACGATCAGGCATGAAGCTGAAAGCAGAGTTATTTTAATCCTCTCTCCCCTCAAGAAGTGCACTAAACCTCTTGAAATATACAGAACGCCTTATTGTGGAAATATATATAGCCATTTTAAAAGCAATGGAATAAATGAGTCAGCAGCATTTGAGTTCCATAATGAGATTACCCCTTCAAGCAAAGACTGAGCCGCATTCAGTAGTTAGATTTTAAAATATCACCCCCAGCGCTGATGAGTTTCTCTTTTAAGGGAGATTTTTTAAAAAGCAAAGTAACTTCTGGAGTTTAATAAACATGGACAATAGCCGATGGAGACGGATGAATTACAGGCTATAAATCACAGGGGAGGCAGTTCTGATAGTATCGTACTAGGCGAGGAAAAACTATATAACTTGGCAACCTACTTATCTCCCCAGCAGTAATGAATAGGTCAATAAAGAACCTAGTAGCCTAGGATAGACTAAGATGGGCCTCTTCGTTTTTGGGTTCTAAATTCTGCAGAAACAGTGACAGTCAATTATTCTAAAAATCGAATTCCAGGAAGAGGAAGAGATGATGTGGTGTTTAAGGCCCTGGATTGGGACTCAAATTCAATCACTGGCTTTGTCACAGACTTCCTGTAGACAAGTCACGTTGTCTCCCTGTGTCTTAGTTCCCTGTCTGTAAAAATGGAGAAAATAGCGCTTCTTTCTCTCACCCTTAGTCTATCTTGTCTGCTTAAAGTGTAAGCTTTTGTGGGGTAGTGATTGTCTTACTTTGTGTTGGCACAGCACCTAGCACCATGGGAACCCAATCTTGGTTAGGCCTCTAGATGCTGCTGGAATACAAATAAAACGATAACAATGTTAAGTTGCACCTAAAAAATCTGTTTTATCTGAAAAAAACCCACAGCTACCTCAAGCAAATAGCAGAGCACCAAAAGCGGACTTGGCTGATACAGAGTCGACTTCTGGTAGCCCATTGGACCACTTCCCTAACCTGGATGTTAACCTTGCAAAAACTGAGGCATGTCAGTAACTTTCTGCAGGTGAGTAGCAATCCCAGTGAAGTCAATGCAGCTAGTCACATCCATAAAGCTAAACACGTGTGTAAATGATTACAGGATCAGGGCTTTGAACTGTTTACCTTTGCCCCATCCATGGTTTGCTATAGGATACACAAAACTGACACTCTATTTGTAAATGACAAACTCAATATATATTCCAGGAGGTACTTTCTATTTTTCAGCTGCACTTTTACAATCTGGAGGAGCATTTTTGTCGCCTGCCCAAATGGATTTGAGTGAAAGAAAAGGAGATTAATGTACCTCTTTGCTTGGAATCAGCTTCCTTTCATAATTTATTAGTGTTTGTTCTCCTTATTTATCTTTGTTATAAATACCTCGGTAATTAATAGGGGATTATCCCGTAGGCTTGGTTCAGATGAACTCAAAAGAAAATGTATTTAAATAGAAATGTATCTTTATTTAATGAACTGCACTTGAGTGCCAAGTTGCCGCTGTCTATAATTGCCTTGAAAAGTTGATGGGAGCGTGTTCGGAGTCTCTGCTGTCACAATGGTTTTTGATAATATTTCCAAAATTGGGCTGAGGTGGGATGTGGGGAATGCCTAGGCTCTGGGCTGGCCCTCCACACAGGGGTGAATGCCATCCATTGTCTTCTAATGGAGAGGTTCCCAAACTTTTGTTGCTGCCCTTCAGAGATTCATGTTCTATGCACACCCTCTTCCTTCTTCCCTTCCTTTTCCTTCCCAGCCAGCCCTGCCCCCCAAGCTCCCAGCTCGGCTCCCCCCGGACACCTTGGTCTTGCTCTCCCAGCCTGCGGCCCCCAACCAGCCTCCCTCACCCTGTGTCTGAGCTGTAGTCCCTAACCAGGCTGGGCCTGCTTACTCCGCGGGCTGGGTCCAGTTGCTTATTCCACACGGCGGTTCCCCCCACCCAGGACACATGCTGGGCAGGGTCGTGGCAGTAACAGGCCTGGTGGCATCGGGTTCACTCTGCAATCCCTCCCCCTAAGGCCTCCCTTTGTGCGCTGGCTGCTGCCTCAGCTGTTCCTGCTCCTTAGAAAGCAGCAAGGATGTGGGAATGTTCTACTTCATTTTGGAGCCTCGCACCTCCCCTCCCCAATAACCTCATCGCCCCCCCCGCGCCCCAGTTTGAACGCCTGTGTTCTAAGCCACCACTGCTCTGTTGGTCACCGAGCAGGGTTCTCTAGCAGAACGGGGTGGTGGTCATTCCCATTATACCTAGATATTGAGCCAGCCCCCTGGAGGTTTTAGTTACTCTGGAAATGGAGGCGGCACGTGAGTATGAGTCGCTTTTGTGTCTCAAACTGGCTAAGCCTCCAAAACTGTGATCTCCCCTGGGTAAGAGGGTTTCTGAATTATGCCGAGCCCCTGTTATGGCTCCTGCACCCCAGGCTCCTTTATCGGCTGGAACAGCTTCTTAGGGTTATTGGCAGCTGATGCACGTTCGAGCAGTTCTAGGCTCTAACCCTTAGCTTGCTGAAACCTGTGCCAGCAGACGAGATGGAAGCCAGCAGAGAGGGCATCTCTGAGCCTCTCATTAGCTCAGCAGCAGCTGAGGATATGCCGCATGACATTTAACTAAACACAAAACAAACTAGTCCTGGGAGTCTTTGGGGATGCTTTCAAGTGGCCATTTAACACAGTGGTGGTGTGCTGGGGGAAGACTGCCCATCAGAGATGACCCTTAGCATAAGTTTTCATTAACGTGTTAATGAAGATTTTAATAAAGCGTTGACCTTTCCGCCTTCCTCTCGGCCCCCACCAACAAATTACATCTCCTCGTTTGGTCAATAATAAATGTTGCCCTGGGGCTAGGCAATGCTTCCAGCCAATATCATCATAAGTTAGACCATCAGAAATCGGTTATGCTGAGAAACGCTTATGCTTGCTGAAGGTGAAAATAAAATAAAATAAATAACCCAGCCATACACCAGAGCAGTATATTGGTCCAAGCCTCTAGTAAGCATAGAGCTCAAGTGACAACTCCCCTTACAAGAGAGAGGGGCTATTCTATTTGTTTAAAAGGGCATTCATTTATTTATTGTAGGGTAGATTGTGTTTCCCCATAAGCAAACGAGACTGGACAAAAATTCAGCTGGAGACAGTAGATACCTCAGAAAGGCCAGGAAGGAAATACCACTAGCAGATGCTGCACACAGAATGAAGGTGTTGCAAAGCTTTTACTGGATGTCTCATTCATCTGAAAGTGGGGTTTTTTTTCCCTTTCTAACCTCTATTTATTGAATGAGGCAGTCATTTTTTTATACTATGCTTCACAAAAAGCATTCCAGCTATCACCGGAGATGCATGTTAAGCCAACGAAGGCCTTTTTTCACTCTCTGAGGAAATATCTCTGGATAAAATTGACTCCTCCAATCTTAAAAGCTTTTTATTTCACACAGGCAGCTTCTCCGGTGTTTCCTGAAATGCAGCTGAGATAGGCTGACACTATACGTTTTATTTGTCAGGATTATTATTGCACGCCTTGAAATACCTGCTGCATAAAATATCAGCTGTGAGGACCAAGTCAGCAATGGACATGACATGGCAGTGATGAATTCAATAACAACGTTGACCCGATGGGTGTAGTAAACTCCCATAATGCCATTTCTTTCGTTATGATTTATGAGACGGGGTGGGGGGACGGGACGAACTCCTGCATGTGTTATTCTAAATCAAGGTGCTAGGGTTCGCAAACATCTTTAATGCAACCCATTTGTATACTGAGACAGTGGGGAAATAGAAAATCATGAAGCACTTTGTACAGCATTTAAAAATTGTCATCATGAATATTTACCAGCCCAGGCATAAAAACGACTTACTCACCAGCCCTTTCCCATAGTTGTTAGAGCTAATGAAAAATCTAATGATATTTTATTTGCCTGTCAACAGAAATTATTTACCCAGGCTGAGTAGAAATTTGCAAGGTTGCGTTTCTTGGGTAACTGGTTGTGAGGGCAATTGGCTGATTGTAGTTTAATGATAGATGGATTTCAAAGGGCTTATTGATAGACCTAACATCCCAGAAATTGGATGATGACCTGCAGTCTTTGGATGAGAAATCTCATGAGGTGGCAGAAGGGCTATAGGTAGATTGTCATGTCTCTAGAGATAGCTGCCGTACCCGAAGAGAGAGTCAGGATTACAACGGGGCGGTCCGGCTTTATGGTCGGAGCCATGGGGTTGCCCAGGTCTGGGGGTTAGAGCGGAGCTGGAGTCAAGAATCAAGGCCCAGGACCCACAAGGGTGTGGCCAACTGCAGAACCAAGGGTCAGAGACCAATACCTGAGCCAATGGGCTAGCCAGCAACTTGGTTGGGAATTGGAGCCGGGGGTCGGAGGCGAGGGTGTCAGGGATGAGGTAGGGCAGGAACTGAAACGGGCACAAAAGCAGGCCTGGGCTGGATGGGAGCAAGGCCCAGGAGGCAGGAGCAAGCGCAGCTCTGGCGCAGAACGAGTTGAGCAGCCTGCAAGCTCTGGCTGCTGCTGGGTCAAGTAGTAGCTCCATTCCTTGCCATTTAGGAAGTGCAGCCCCCGCCGAGGTCAGCTGTGCCCGGCGTGTTGCTAGGAGACTGACCCTGCTGCAGCGAGAGGCGCTGCAAGGAGGCCCAAGAATACCACAGCCTGAGACCCCAAGCTGGGTTGCTTTGCAATTCATTTTATGCTTACGCTCAGCTATTTTAGTTTCCCATTGTTCACACCAGCCTCTAGCCCTCAGGAGTAAAACCTGGAAGAGACCTAGCTGACCAAGGGGGCTGGGCTGAACCAATTGTTTCACTCCACTAGTTACCAGGTCCATTACGTCTGTCCTCTCCAAAGGGCTTAGGAAGATATATTTGAGGGAGTATCCATCATACCCAACAGAAATGGTTCTTTGCACAGGACGAAATGCCCAGGTAACTTAGACATCCTTTGCTAACTACAATAGGGATAATGACATTGGCCTGCTTTGTAAAACATGTTGAGAACTACTGATGAAAAACGCTATATAAGAGCTGGTATTAGTATTAGTAATTACAACCATGTCAAAGAGACAAGAAGGGCTGCCTCTTGTTTGAGCTAAATGGGTTCTGGGCACTACATGGGCAAAGCATCTTGGTTTAAAAAAAAATCCGTATACCTCTGTTGGCACCTCCACCACAGCTGTCACAGCTGGACTTCTTGGGAAACCTTCATCTTGTTGAATATAGATCCATGAGGCAATTCCACCTCTAGGCCTTCTGGTCTTGGAAGCCGGGATTTGAAAAATGAGGAGAGCGGTAAGAGCTCTGTCATGGAAAGGAGATGAGCAGATGAAGAAGTGAAGACATGACTAGCTTCCCAACGTTAACAATTACTGTTACCATTCTAGTCCCAGTACCTCCCCATGCATCACCCACCCCCGATACATAACAACGTGGAATGCTGTTACAGATTTTGTTGGGTTCAACACTTTCGGGATCTGGTCCAGTGAACGTCGGCAGTTGACTCTGAGGAGACTCTCATTAAGGTCTTACACATTGATGTGGGCAGGTTTACCAGCAAACTAACAAGGATGCATCTTGGATTTAGGTTATGGGAGAAGTTCTTCCCCTCTGCCCCACCTACTCCATCTCCTTGAATTAAAAGGTTGGGTTATGAATGATCAATGCTTTGCCAGCAATAGAGGTAAGGAAGGGGAGGGAGTGTGTGTATAAAACTCTAGCGTGTGCATACGGCGCATTGTTCTTATGGAAATAAAAACAAAGGGCCCCATCATCATCTGGTGCAATGGGAAACAGTCAGATCCTTAGCTGCTGTCAATTGATGATGCTCAATTGCCTTCAGTGGAGCTAAGACATCGATGTTTTGTATAGTTGAGAAAACATTTTTGTCTGATTCTGCCTATTTGACATGTAATCTATAAATCCGATCAGTGAAGCACAGCACTATTCAATTATTTACTTTTCACAGATGGTTGAAAAATTTCCATCAAAACATTTAAAAACAAACAGAAAATGATGCTTTCTTTAACGTGAAATGGACATCTTTGCCAAACAAAATTCTGTTCTCACAAAAGCTTTTCAAGTTTTGGACGAAAACCTGAAACCTGAAAAATTTGCTTTTTTGTTAAAAAAAAAAATTAAAAAATCCCTGACCATCTCCATGTATGCTCTTTAATATTCTCGTTATTATTTGTATTACAGTAGCACTTAGAGACTTCTACCAGCTGGGTTCCCAGTTGTGCTAGGCATTGTAGAGCTGTATTGTAAGAGACAGTCCCTGCCCCAAAGAGTTTACAGTCTTAGCTTGAGTCAAGATGTAGCAATTGCGTGACACAAACCAACGTCGGGAGGGAGGATGGGAAAAACGGAGACAGGGTGGTCTGGTGGACAGGACACCGGATTGGGACTCCGGGGTCATGAGTTTATTTCCTGGCTCTGCCACAGATTCCCTATGTAGCCATGGACAAGTCATTTCATCTTTTGCTGTCTCAGTTCCCCATCGGTAAAACAGAGATTATAATACTTCCTTTGTTTTATCTGTTTAGATTTCATTCTCTACAGCAGGGGTCAGCAACCTTTGGCACGCGGCCCATCAGGGTAATCTGAAGGCAGGCCGCGAGACATTTTGTTTACGTTGATTGTCCGCAGGCACGGCTCCCCGCCGCGGTTTGCCATTCCCAGCCAATGGGAGCTGCGGGAAGAGGCGGGACGCAGGAACATGTTGGCTGTTGCTTCCTGCAGTTCCCATTGGCCAGAAACGGCAAACCGTGGCCACTGGGAGCTGTTGGGTGGCCGTGCCTGTGGACGGTCAACATAAACAAAATATCTCGCGGCCCACCTTCAGATTACCCTGATGGGCTGTGTGCTGAAGGTTGCCAACTCCTGCTCTACAGAGACTGTCTCTTACCATGCCTAACACAGTTATGTCCCTCTGTCCGTTGGGGTCCTTCAGGTATGTCTACACTACATTGTAAACCCAGGTCTGTGGGAGCTGGGCTTGTGGACTCTGTGTTTACAAGCCTGTGCTTGAGCATCCACACTGCACTGTAAACCTTTTTTTTTTACCATTTCTGGACCAGGATCTCACGGCTGTGCTAACACGTGCATACTGCACTACACAGACATTTGACTCAGCGCTGAGGCTTGAGCTGCATCCAAACTGTAAACTAACAGGGATTGGACCCAAGTCACAGTGGGACTCAGGCTCTGACTCACCCCCCTCACAGGGCCCTAGGACCTGGGTCCTCAGTGCTTGCTGACCCAAGTCAGATTGATTTGTGTGGACGGAAGGGTTTTTTTTGGCTCAAATCTGAGTCAGAGCCCAGGCTTAGGGTGCCATGTAGACATACCCTTAGGCACTACTGTAATAGAAATAATAAATAACAATAGCAACTATAATAGGAAATCTTTTCCCTTCATTAGGTATATTTTCAGTACTAATTAGAACTGAACGAATAATTCAACAACTAATAATTTATTCAACATTTGACGCTCTTATTCAACATAGACAGCAGTGCTAGTTTATGATGTGAAATGACTTCTGCATAAGGACTATGTCTGTCCTTGTGCAGATGGGTTGGGGCTCTGGCTTTTGCCCCTTTCAGTGATATGTTTCTAACCCTAACCTGAGCCTGGGGAGACACTGCCTGTTTGTTACTGCTGGTATTTCCATTTAAATTGTACATCCCTCAGTGTGTACCACTTAAACAAGATTCTTTCCTCCAGCAAAAGGCAGCAAACTGTAGGGAAAAAATATCAGGAAAGGGGAAAAAAAATAAAAAGGGATAAATGCCTGTAATAAAACATCTAGATCTTAATAAGGCTCGGGGTAAACCAGGATTACACACCCAGCAGCTGCAAACTCCTTTCTCTCTCCTCCAATCCTGCTAGGTCTCTGGAGAATGAAAACAAAACAAAACATTTTGAACTTTAAAAATAGATATAAATGCCCCAGTGGAAAGACGGGCAAGCTAGGTGGATTAGCTGCAGCCAGACATTTTAATTGGGTAATGATGCTAAGGAACAGATATTTCAGGTGGATTGTTTGGCCTTAATTGTTCCTTGCACCAGAAACTAAAGTAAGATATAGCCAGAGGCAGTAGCGAGAGCTGCAGGGTGTTGAGAAGATGCATCTGAACAAGTGACTGCTTTCTTTATTGTCTTGCTTTATTCATATTCTTTCCTCCGCAGCCAGGCATGGGCAAGCTCTCCACACAAGCAAGACATGGATGAATCTCACCTCCCAAGGGGCCAAGCAGCTGTTGGGCTCTTGAGTGACCCCTGGTGGCCAGGCAGCTTGATTCTAATCCAACTAGAAGGGCCTTACTTATAACTAGAGCTGGCCAACATTTTGCAAAAATTGAAATTTTGATTAAATGTATTGGCAACATTTAAAATCTCAGCAAGAAAAAAAAAACCGGTGATAAACTGCAATTCTCCTTCCCGCACTGCCCTTCAAGCCCCATTTCTCAACCAGCTCTATTTAAAACTCCCTCAGAAGGACCCTGTACTGTGAAGTGTGGCTATCCTCAACTCCCATTTGAGTTCCAACAAGCCAGTGGCAGCTGAGGGAACTAAGCAGCATCTTGCAGGGTCAAATGCTAAGAAAATCCTCAGCTCAGGTCCTGCCACATCTAGCTGTCCCTGCCCAGACCCTGCCCTGCATCTCTAGTTAACACGATGCCCTGGGGTGTGCTGTGCTGCCCTATCACATCACATCTGCCATGGAGGCTTGAACTATAGGGAGAAGGTCTGCGTATAGCAGCTGCAAAATAAAGGCTCCACCGTATACAGTTAAAAACAAAACCACTATTTCCCCATCACCCTCCAGAGTAGAAAATACGGACAACTAACCACGTTAAATCCCACAGAAAGCAGAAATGAATGTGGCTCTGCTCTGCCCTAAAAAAACCCCCACCAACACATTCAAAAGCTGCCTCTGTTGGAAGGAGGCGAGTGAGACGGTCAGCCTAGCATAGGCTGTGCTGACTCCGAGTGGGATCCAGGCATGGTGGGACATACAGCAAAGAGGAGATACAGAGGACAGGCAAGCTGCTTTTACATTGTTACTAATGTGCTGAGTCGCACCTCGTTGCCTGCTTATTTCGCTCATTGCCAGTCAGCACATAATCCAAACGGCAGTCTCTTTTTTTTGCCATTTGCAGGGTCACCTTTAAGTCTCAATCACAGGTGCGAAGTAATCAGTCCCATATTGTACGTTGGCGGTTGCTACGGGGGAAGAAATGATTAATTTATCACCCATTCCAAGAGCTGGAGAGAGAGAAAAAAAGTGTGTGTGTGTGGGGGGGGGTGGAATCACATGTGAGAAGATTCTTTACAACCCAGAACTTTCACAACGATTTGAGTGCAAACCAGGATGTGCTGTATTGATAACATTTTGTCCTGAGGGCAAGGAAAAGGCATTTGTGGAAAAGAAAAGAAAAAAAAAACGTCTGCACGTTTCTACTAGCTGTGAGATGGCAAGTGAGTTTTAATTCCAAAGGTGCCAAACAAATTACATGATGTAATCAAGGAGAGTAAATAACGTCTAGTCACAGATCAACGCAACTTGACTCCTTCCCCCCCCGTTTAATAAAGCTGTATTGATTTTTATAGAAGAGCAAATAGAAGGATCCAGGGTGTGTACAAATTATTACACATTTGTTTCTGCTTGCCTGGGAGAAAAAGGAAATGATACACAACTGAACATACCACATATAGAGTGAGGCATAAACCAGATCTGATCACTAAGACTTGCGTCTGAGCACTGAAGGCATCTATTCCAAAACAACATGGACCAAAAACTTCAGATCAAATCCAAACATCCCTTATGCCTCTTGGAACCATTCCTAGTAACAAGGATTGCCTTTTTTCTTATCAGTAAGGTTTGGGGTAACAGACACTGCAGTGAAGTCGGGAGACCTGGGTATGCTAGTCCGGGCTTTGCCAATGACCTGTTGTGACACTTTGGGCAAGTCCCGTCCATTCCTGGTGCCTCAGTTTCCCCATATGTACAGGACATGGAGATAACAGGATGTTGCAATGATTAGGACCTTAGGCTGGGACTTGGGAGACCTGGGCTCAGTGTCTTGATCAGCCAGAGAATTCCTGTATGAGCTCGGACAAGACATTGAGCCTCTCTGTGGCCCAATTTCCCACCTGTGTAAGGGGAATAATAGCTCTGCCGTATCTCACAAGGTATTATAAGGGTGAATGCATTAAAAACTGAGATGCTACAGTGATGGGGGAGATATATAAGGTAATCTTTTTAAAACACATTGTGATCTATGGATGAAAAGTGAATTTATTAATTATTATTATTACAAAAGTGAATGATTATTTATTAGTTTCCAATTTATAATAAATATCTGAGACCAAGTGCCTTAGCGTATGCCACATTAATACTAAGAGTTTGTAAATACATTGCACCTTTCATCTGAGGGCCGTCAAACGCTTTACAAACATTAGCTTCATTAGGCCGCACAGCATCTGCTGGGGTAAGTGTTCATCTGCAGCAGTTTTGCCAATGATTGTACATTAAATGTGAACTGCAGCTGGGAAAATGGATATGGTATGAAGCACAGAGATAGGGCTTGCATGCCCCTCTCATAGATAATAACATGTCCAGTGCTCTGAGCACTTCACAGACACTAATTAATCCTCACAATGCCCCTGTGTGGTAGGTAGGGTGTATTATCCCTATTTGGAAGATCAGGAAGAAGCAGAGAGACATGGTGGCATTCGCAAGGCCACACAACAAAGCAGTAACAGAGCTGGGATTAGAACTCGGGGTTTTCGGACTCCAGGCCTTGTGGTCACCTGGCTGTGGGTGGAATTCAGAGGCTAAATATAGTCCCAGTCCTGCTAACACCTATGTATGTGAGTAACTTTACTCACAAGAGTAGTTCCTTTCAAATCAATGAGACTATTAATGTGGGTACAGTTGCTCATCTGCTAAGTATTTGTAGGGTCAGGCTGTCGGTTTGAAAAAACTCTTTCCAGCTCCACTCAAGTCCCTTCTGAACACGCCAGTTTGCTCCAGCATGTGTCAGTCTGGCACATCACAGAGAAAGCAGTGACTGCATGAGGCTTCTGGAATCGGCTACATTGCGGAATGATGCATTCTAGACCTACTTAGGGCTGAAGCCAATGGGAGTTTTTCTGCTGGCTTCCCTGGGCTTTGGAGCTGGCAAACCCAATTGATCAGAGAATGGTCACATCGAGCCAGACGAAAACGGAAAGAAAGGTTAGTTTGGAAGGATTTGTATTCTGCCTGCCCCACACCCTAGACTGGTGAGTGGAAGAATTCAGTGCAATTCTTGTGCTTGTTTCAATTTCCATTTTCCCTTTGCAGCTCAAAAGATGAAAGGAAAACAGAAAGGAAGAAAAAAAGTGAAATATAAAAGATACCAGAACGGAGTGTCAAAGTATTATCACATTATCCCAGGGCAACTGCTGCTCTGTGCCTGGGCCAGACATGATCCACCTATTTGCTTGTTACATTAATTTCTCTTCCAACAACATTGCATGATTTTGTTTCTGCCCTACCTTCCCCTCCTGACCAGCCGCACAAGAAACACCATGACTGCCTCTCTGAGCAGTTGAGCGATTTTAACCAGTAAACATGACGTGGGCAGAAGACAGAGGAATAAAAGCATCAGAAAACATTGTCCCTAATGGAAAAATGATGCGTGCAATTCCAGTGGCTGGAGACAGTTAGTCTGAAAGATGCCGTAAATTGCACACGCCTTTTTGTGTGTGCGTATGTTGTAATGGGATGGTAGTTCAAAGAGGGTGCTTCATCATGGCCATTTCTTAGCTGATAATGCAGCATGGCCCTTTTATAGGGGGGTTTCTGTGAAGTGAGCGACTTCCTCACGTGCAGAGGTGAACAGGCTGTAATGTATGAAATAAATGTAGCAGCACAAAGGCTGATAGAGAACCAATGAACTTGGAATATAGAAGCCAGGAGGGCCAGAAATGACAGAAGCCATTTGGCTCTGAACTGCATTTTGAGAGAGTTCTTTCAGCACGACTTCTTTCTTCCTGAAAACATTTTGAGGCATTCAGGATTCAGAGCTGAGTTTTCTTCACTTCTCGGCCATCTGCTAGGCTTTCTTGGGACTTTATCTCCTGGAGCTACCATCATGGACTGTAGCAGAGGCGGGTAAAGGAAAGAGCCAGGGCTCAAGACCTGCAGCTGGTTTAACTTAATAGTGACCCAGCTGACATAAAGAACAAACAACGAAACATATATATTAAGAGGCACTCGACTGCATTACAGGACTTCAGTCAATAACACCTAACAAATTAGCTAATCTCGTCCCTTGAGGAAATTACCGAGTGCACCCTTGAGGGAGGCACTGTATATTTATTATCCCTGTTTTACTGTTGGAGAAACTGAGGCACAGAGGTTAAAGGACTTGCCCAAGGTCACTTGGTACCAAAAATGAGGCTGGGGTGCAGCACAACCTTGCATTTTGACCTTTCACCTTTTGTGACTTGCAGTCATGTTTCAGTTTGTGTTACAATTAGCAGGAGTTTGGACTTGATTCCCATTGTTTTTTTCCTCCATACCAGTGTAGCGCTATTGACTTCAATGTGATTACTCCTGATTTACCCCGGGGTAAGTGAGATCAGAATTGTGCCCTTCATCCTTAGTGAATGACTAGAACATTTGGCAAGGTGGGTAATTTTTATTTGGAAGAAACCCCTCTCTGGAGTAGCTGAGATGTTGCAAGTAATCATGAACATAGCGGCAGGGAAAAGAAGTGTGTCCGTGTAGTATCTAGCTCTGATTAATCCCTTATCGTTCACAAGCACTGACATTCCTCCCATTACAAAAGAAAAGCCTGATTCTCCACTTAGTTACATTCATTTCACACTGGTGTAACACCACTGATATCACTGCAGCTACATAGGCATAAAAATGGTGTAACGGAGCAATGATGTATGAAATCACAGTCTGTATTAAAACAGGAGGTGTTTGTTAAAGAAAACAGCTACATCCACAGGCAGAAACAAAGATGTTTTCACACAGCTTGAGTATCGGTTTTGTCTCCTTTGTTTGACAAGCATTGTCTGGAATTCAATATAGCACAGAGAATTTAGTGGCTGAATAAAATACCTCAAAGTAAGGTCATACTTGGAGTTGAGAATTGGGCACTATATATGTATTAGCCCATCTATTTAGCATACACATTAGCTACATATAGAAATATAGGCTCCAATTTTCATAACTGCACTGGAACAATTGTTCAGGGCAATTAATGCAAGTGTGCACGCAATCACAGTAGATACATGTGCAAATGCTCAATTAGATGCCCAACTGCCCATTTGCAAGCGTTTGTATTCCCACTCCACATGCCATTGCAATAACTGCACGTACAAATGCTGAACACACACTTTTGTACATTCAATTCATGCCGTATAGCCTTTGCCATCCGAGAAGTCTAATTGAATAGCTTCCAGGCAGCCACTGCATTAGGAATGACAAGTTCAAATACATTGGCTTTTACCCTAAACAACATTTATAGTCTCCAGTGATAATAGACTGATTAGCAGCTGCATTCTACAAAAGGCACTTACAGCTGGTCTACAGCATGCTACAGTGGTTCCACTTCACTGAGCAGACAGAAGTCTGTAGAAGACGCAACCGAAATGCAGACGGGGAAAGAAGCACATACACACTCACATACAATTTAATTCTGCTCAGTGCGTCTTCCTGTAGGAACTCATAGCACAGATTAATTTTACACAGTGCACCTGCACAGCTATGCCCTTCAGCAAGGTTAATCTTTGCCCATTGCAAGTCTGAAAATTAAATCCAGTGTGGTGTACAAACTTCCTGTGTAGTTCGATTCAATTTCTTTCATTCACGACCAAAATGATATATGCACATCGAACTCACAAGCGCTTCCTCTCAGAGCAGATAATTTATTAATAGAAGCTTCCCTGTTCCCTCGTCTCTCCCCCCCTGTCGTGTAGTTTAATTAATGTTTCAAGTCTGGCAGCTTTTTGATTTCCATTTCGGGAAGGCCGCTGATCAGCCAGTTTGACAGAAAAGCTGGAAATGGGTCCAGTTTTTCTGATTCCTGCACTTAAACATTCCAAGAAGTTGGGAGTTTTTAGATCACGGCCTTTAGGGACAGGACAAAGAAAGGATGGTTCACTGATTAGCACCCAGAAAACATGGGTTCAAATCCCTGCTCTGCTACAGACTTTCTGTGTGACCTTGGTCAAATCATGTTGCTTTCCCTGTGCCTGGATCCCCATGGGGATAATAGCACTGTTCGACCTCGCAGAGAGTTTGTGAGGTGCTCAGATCCTATTGTGATGGGTGGGACAGAGAGATACCTTAATTAGAAATTAATGTGAAGAAACAGGAGACAGCTGCAAGTTCAGGTCCAGACCTCACTTTCCCATTGTTGAAGCAGCTTTACAGCTGGGGTTTGGGGTTGGTAGCCCAGACCCATTTCTAGTAACATCCAGCAGCAACTTGATTTTTAACCCCACCAGAATTTATGTAAATCCAACATCAGCAACATTTTTTAGAAGTTTTCTGAAGGGGATGAGTGAATTAGGTTGTATTTTTTAAAAAAACATTCACCTTTTTGGTTAAAATTATTACAACTGAAATTATTATTTAAAATAATGGAATACCTTTTAGAAGGGATCAGAACCCTCATGCCAAGAGCATCAACCAGCCTCTAACTAATGAGGGTCAGGAAGAAACTTTCTCTGAGGGCAGGTTATCCCAGAGCCACCTTCCCTAGGGTTTTCTGCAATTTTCTTTGAAACAGCTGATACAGGCCATTGTGGGAGACAGGACAGTGAACTAGATGGACCATGGGTCTGATTCAGTCTGGCAATTCCTAAATTCCTATATCCCTATTCGTCATTTTTGTCCACCTTTGCCTGGCCTGCTTTCCGGCAGGAGCTACCGTAACAAAATCCCACTGGACGGGATGTATTTTTGGTACATCCAGCCCATTTGGAAGTAGAATGTACCAGAAAACACACCTAAAATCTCTTCTCCTCCCCATTCAGTTGTGCAGGCCCAGGGAACAGGGGTAGTTTGGAGGAGGTTTGGTTGTAAAAGGCTGCAACTATCTGTGTGTGAGCCAAAGCTCCAGCGGCAAACTTTTTTGTGGCTCCCCCATTGCTAGATTTTAAAAGGACGTTGCAAGTATCAAGAGGATGGATGACTTCATGGTTGAGGCATTGGACCTGGACTAAGGAAAAGCAGAGTTCTATTCCTGGCTCTGCCGTGGCCGCCCTGTGTGACCTCACCAAATCTTCCCATGCCTCAACTCCCTATGTGCAAAGTAGAAAAAATAATCCTTCCTTTGTCCGTCTTGTCTATTGCAACTGTAAGCTCTTTGGGGCAGGGACCATCTCCCACTCTACGTCAGTACAGCACCTGGCATAATGGCACCTCCTTCCTGGTTGAGGCCTCCAGGCGCTACTGTAATAGAAATGATACATAGCAGGAGCCCCCATAAACAGGGACAGTGTAATCAAGGCCAGGCAGCCACTGAAGGCCATGTACCCCAGCTGATGATTTGCCTCCAGGTTTCTAGACTGTGGAAGCCTTTGGCGCAGGCAATTGTTTAAACAAGGAAGGACACTATATACGGCTACAATTTCACAAAACTCAGCAAAGCTATGTAAAACCCAAGCGTTACATCCATGTCTATATACTCCAGGGGTTCCTGGAGCCAGCTTTTCCCAGGTCTAGCAGCCAGTCCGCTCCCGTAGCTTTGCTCATTTGTTACTCTTTAATTCGACTGGCTCAAAGACTTTAGCTCCCATCACACTTTTCTGTCTGCGAGCCCGGAATGGAAACCTGTTATGATGGAGCAGCTGTTAGCCTCAAAGTAGCCCTTTCTAATAGCTCCGTGGGCTCGCTCAGCAGTATGAGGGCAGCTGCATGGATCAAGCAAGAACAGGATCTAATGAGGCTGGTGCCAGGCTTCCTCTGTTCTTCCCTTCAGAACTGGCCAGCAGCAGGTCTGTGGAACAGAAACAAAACTGCCCTTGTTGCATTTGCTGGAGTGAATTTCATGTCACATTTCCACCATTATCCTGTCCCCCTTTATGCTAGTCTGCTGTGGCATCTGCTCCCTGATGCCTTTTGGCTGCCACTGCACACAGCCTATTAATTTTACAGTCAATTCCTCTTTGATAAGCTTATTTCACCCATCCTCTTTGCCCTCCTTCTTCATCTATTTTTACCAACAAAGTTTCCTTCCTGGTGTTTCTTCCATTCAGCCCATGCTGTGCTCCCATATAAGGCCCTATTACTATTAACCAGAGGCTCATCAATTAAGACAACATTAAATATTCACAGCACAACTGGAAAACCTCAAAAGTTGAGTCTTTTGCCATTTTCATTTTATTTATTTACTGCAAACTTTGCAAGAATGGGTCAATTAAAAACAGACAAAAAATAAGCAAAGATCCTCAGGAAACCCTGCTATTTTGTGCATAAACATAGTATCATCTTGATAGCAAATAGGCCTGTTTATATGCAATATATTTGCAAGACTAAATCTTGGGATCTTTCAAAAATGCTAAATTTTATCCAGACAAATAATTATTTTTGACATCTAATTTTTTAATTTTCTTCTTGGTATGTAAAAAAATCCATTTTAGGAGGAGGGGGAAAAAAGCTAAATGTCAGTGAGTGCCAAAACCATGTAAAATGAAATTGAAGGAAAAGTCAGTGAAAATATTTGCAAAACATGGTCTGGATCTTGCACAGTTCTATTGGCTTTAATCCAGTTTCTCCATCCTTAACATTTCTTATCCCTTGTGGTTTGGTGTCTCCATTTCTCCTCATGTTTGAAGGCTCACGAACAGGGCGTATCGAGCCACAGATCTCAAGGAACTGGACAATCAGACTGAGCTGAAGTGAAGCAAAGACATTCACAGCAATTGCCCCTGATTTTCCAACCAGCTCTTGGAGTGACTTTTTGAAACAAAAAACTCTACTTCTATATATAAAAAAAAAAAACAGAAAAAAGCTTTAAAAGGTCAAAACAGGGACAAAATGTTTGGATTTTATCAAAACAAAATATTTCAATTGAACCCAAAAAATTTTTTCAGAATTTAATTTATCGGGAAATTTAGATTTTGTTTTTTGTTTCATTTGAGAGCAGAAAAAAAATTGCAGTATTAGACTCGCCCATGAAATGGAAAATCCAGCACCTGCCCAGCCTTACATGACACCAATGACTGGTACTCACTGGGGACAAAACTTCTGCTTAATGGGGATGCCTTCTGGGGGGGTTGCGGTGCTTAGATGCTGTACCTCTGTTTGCTTCTCTAGCAAGCTGTTTGCAGTCCATCCATAGCTGTGATACATGCAGAAAGCATATGAGCTAATCCACTTCTGTGTCATCTAGGCTCTTCATTTGCCATTCCATGATAACATATGCTATGCTTCTCACAGATACCTTTGGCCAATGGCCACGGGCAGCCAACAAGCTCAGCCTCTATCCATCCAGGGCAATGACTCGTCCCAATTACATGCAACTGTCCAGTTACACAGCCCCCTGGACAGCAGAATGGGGTCTTCTGATAAGGAGGAATTCCAATGAAGGGCCATTGACTGCAACCCAACAGGCTTATCACATTTGTTTTCTCTGTAATACATGCACAGGTGCCTTTTCCTACAGCAGTCCGTGTTCTGCATTTTCTCAGTGGAAGACAAAGAAAGAAGTTAAAGGGAGGCTGCTCTGTGGAGCAGTCAGGTGTCTTGTGTAAATGCATTCTGGTCTAGAAGCACAGAGCAGGCACAACAGGGATTGTCTAGCCAGATATAAATTCCAATTTACAGGGATTCAAACTATTACCCTGCAAACAGCAAGTATCCGTCTTGTGCCAGCTGACACAGCCACCTAGCCGGACATTATCATCTTTGGAAAATTATAAAGGGACTGAATGTGAGGAATGCTTCACACCTCAGCCGAAAATATTTTAATCCAGTCAAATGGGTGTAACAGGCGATTTCATTCACTAATTTTTTCCCTCCTGCCATCTGTTGCACGTCTCCTGCCAAGAATACTAGCCTATCGTCTCCTGCCTGTTATTCAGATCCCAGTCCTCAGTAGCTCAGCTGGGCTCTAGGGACCTCTGCTGGTGCAAGCTAAGGGGAATCTTCCCTTCCAGGATCTGTAGCAGGAGCAGAGCCAGCCTGCACCAACTCAGAACTTCATAGCCGTAGATGGGCTAGAACATGGATCCTTTAAAAGCCCAGACTCCTTCTCTTGGGGTTAAAGAGACTCTCCGTCAGCTATCCACACTATGGGTCCCACACAGCTGAGCCGCTCTCATTCCATCCAGTAGAGGGCAGTGCTACCCACACACGCAAGTCAGCAAAGACTGACTATTGGCCCAGCGAGTGGCTCCAGATTCAGAGTCTCGCACGGCCTCTGGAAAATGAATTGGAGGTGGCACTTTCCGGCAGTCTAGGTGCGTGGAAATGCAATGTCACGCTCCAGCTCTGCTCCGATGGACGAACTCGCATGCTGTCTCGACTGCAGACTCTCCTCTGCCCTTCCTGCGCAGGAGTTGCTCTGCCAGCCCCAGAGCTGAGGACAGGCATGTGGAAGGGTTCGCTCTCTGGGTTAATTCTGATGGAGATTAAAGACGACAAGTGATGCATTGCCAGGCAGCGGGGAATCAACCAGCAGCCAGGGCTGACACACAAAGCAGAACAGGCAGCAGAAATGATTAGAGACAGTAGAAAGCAGGTCCAGTAAAGCAGAGTCCAAACATTGGCCTAAACCTTAAACAGAACCTCCTGGTTTCTCTGTTTGGTATTTCCATGCTCAGGCCTAGGAAATCTCACAAAACAGCCTGTGTTTCTGTGATTCTTCATTGCCAGCATCTGCACTCAGCTACACTTGGGACAATCTGGAGTAGCTCCAGTGAAAGTCCGTGTGTCATTCTGGAGTCAAACCAACGAGCTGAGAACGGAATAGGCTCCAGAGGTTGAGATAGTTCTGGTAAGTACAGTACAACCAACCCCAAGTATTCAAAAGCCATGAGTCAGGCTCCAAACTACCATGGGATTGGCTTACAAACCACGGGATTTTAAAAGATAAATAGTTTGGGTTTCTTTTTATTGGCCTTCTGGATTTTGACCCTTCAAGTTACAAGTTATTATTATTAATATATTGTTATTATTACACTCCTCATTTTCAACCATTTCTCCATCATCATGAAAGCTGGAAACTTGTTTTTCAAATGAGAGCTGAGTCTCTCATATTCCCCTGACTCCAGAAGCTGAGGCCTTGAAGAAAAACTCCAGATATCGTATGACTCACAATAAAATCAAAATCAAAATCTTGGGAGGGCGATGTTGTCATAATGAACCCAACCTGGGAGAGCTTTGTATGGGTGGTTTGTTCCATTTAAGATATGTTATGTTCATGGCATAGAGAAGTTAGTTAACATTAAATATTCCAGTGGGAAGGGTTGCAATCTTCCATCTGAGGATCCAGAATGATAACACACAGAAACCAAAAGCAGAGAAAGTTTGCAAGTTGCTTACTAAGGCCGCGAGGGACAACTCACCCAACCTTGCTAGAGGCTTGTCTTTCCAGACAGACTCTGATCACACACTGATGCTTCCCAACAGAGTCCTGCAAGCAGGACTAGGAAACTCCCCACCCGCCAACTCTTAAAATGATACTTGGCAATTCCAACAGTCCTCAATACACCACAAGATGGACCTGCATCCTGCTACCCATCCAGAATTAGAAATGCATTCAAGCTTCAGACATCCCTAAAGATTAGGTTTGGTTCAGCTCATTTTAGGGATGGTTTAGCCCAATCTGCAAAATCCAGACTTACATCAGGGCTCTGGTACTGGGTGTGTTTGAAACCAGTGCTTTGTTTCAGGCCCATCTTTATATGGAACTTTAGTTGAAAGTGCCTGTGTGTTAGGCTGGGGTGTCAGGAGGGTTTTGTTAGCTGTGAGGAGGGTCAGGACATTTGCCAGTGGGCGGGAGGAGAGAGGGGTTTGGAAGTTACTGAGGAGCAGGGGTTCTCTCCTGGTGAGTCGTGAGGTCATGGTAGGTGTAGTGTACAGGATTTGGATAATATCCCTTTCATCTGTGTCAAAGTTTCCCCATATTTTTAGTGTTATGTGGATAGCAAGGATTCAATAATAGGTAAGAGAGCAGGGAAAGGCATAGGTCTAGGGGTGCTGACCCACAGCAAAATCTATCTAAATGATCCCTTTTACCACAGTGTCTGAGCAGGGACTTGAACCAAATCTGCCAAGTCCCAGGGCAGTGCCCTAACTGCTGGCCCTATGCAACTACATGCTAGTGCTTGCTTAGGGATGGCTCTGCGAAACAACCCGCCCTCACCCGTCTAACTTTGTTTGCTCCCTCAGCTTTGCAAACAAGCTTTGCGTGGAAAAGACTGAGGGGAAATAAAAGTCAAAGAGGCAAAGAGAAAGCAAAGAAGCCTCGGTCACACACCAGCCATGGTGCAGAAAGCGTTATTGCAGAAAGGAACGTCTCTTTTTCAAATTAACATATTAATAATTAGGCAGAGTGAAACATAAATCCCAGCACAGGGCCCCAATTTGGCACATTTGCTCGCCGCATTCAGCTGTGTCAAAGCAACCATTCTGGGGTGTCTTTGAGCATGACAGCCTGTGTTTTACAAGATGTAATTTCAGTGCTCCCTTACTTATGCATCTCTTAAAAAACAGAGTGTTGGTTTCTTATTTGATTGAGAAAATACCCCTTTCATTAGGGTTTTATTTGCATTGTTTTCTTCAGGGTGTTTTTTGCTCTTGGCTTTTTGAGAAACCCCATTTAAAATAAGCATAAGTGAGCAAGGTTTGTTTTCTGAGAAGCAGAAACATACCAGCCATACTCAGAACTGTAGAGATCGCTCCTCCGGAGAAAAACCCTTGCTGTCCTACTGCCCAAGGACTGAAAAACCCGCAGCCAGGGGAGGGAGAGAAGAAAGAAACAAAGAAAGCTAAAGGCTCCACAAATTAAAATTACAGCCCATTACCATATTCTCTTTTGCATAGAAATCAGAAGCAAAAATATCTTTCAATTTAGGGACATGTGGAAGAAGAAGCAGAGAGAAAAGTCCACGTTGAAGCTAAACGCCATGTAAATCACAGGCCAGAATCTCACAGATGACAGTCCACATCACAAAGAAACCACTACCACTTTTGACATCCTTGGTTGGAAATCGCAGCATTGAAGGTAAAGTTGGAAGAGTCCAAGAAGATTACATTCCCATGGCTCCCTTTGGAGGCGGTCCCTCCAGAACAGCACTAGTGGGACAGGAGGAGGAAGCATGTTTTTGCCACTGCCTATGCTGAATCTATGAGGTGGAATATCAGATAGCTTCAATCTGCAGGGGGGGTGTCAAGACCTGAAAACACAGCAGCATCACGATAGTGTGTAAAAGCTGCCCCACTGGCCAGCGAGGATGAAGTTACCAATTCTGGCTTAAGGTAGCAGCAGGACAAGTGGCAGCTCTTGACCTGAGGCAACTGCCTTTTTTGTTGAACCAGAAAAAAAAAAAAAACCCCAACGTCTGTGTTGAGCTTAGAAAACGGCGTGCAAAAAGCATGATTTTGTAGGCGGAGCAGGTGTTGGGAATGTCTCTGCAGAGCTGTCACTCAGGGAACCACCTCAAAAGCCCCATTTAGGGCATTGTAACATTCCATCCAGCTGGCGGCTGGATGTGCAGCACACCCAGTGTAAATCCCCTCCCCATGCTATACATTCTCCAGGTCCTACAGCCTTTATGGTGTAAAGGAAGCACATATGCACCCTGCTTGGATCTCTATTAGCATTTGGATCGAACCAGCTAAGAGGGTCAGATGCAGAGCTCATTGAAGTCCATAGAAATACTCCCATCACCTCAAAGGGCTTAGGAAGCACAATGAGGCAGGTGGAGGAGGCAGATGGAAAGTACATTACATACAAGGCGTTAAGATGCAAAGGCAAATGGTGATTTATGAGAACTTTATTGAAGGTGGCTTCTAGCTACCACATCCCATCTTGCTATTCGGAGAGAGACAGACAGAAAGCAGGCACAGGTAGAAAAGGTAGAAACACAGGTAGAAACGTATTCCAAATCCTGATACTGGGCATTAAGGTCTCAACACCGAGGCTATTCTTCAAGCCTGGAGTTTTTACTGCTGTTCATCAAGTACTCAAGCTGCACTTCCATAACCTGTAATGTCAGCAGAACTTCCCAGCTGAATTAAAACCTCAGATTAAATCAGGTGCCTCGTAAAAGTTCTGTAATTTCATGTACCATTGACTAATGGCAAGAAAGTGGCATTGGTTAAAAAGCTATTGACAGATATTGAGAACATCAGCCCAGGCCTAATGATTTCCAATTGGTTATGACAACCTGAGTTGGAGATTCATTTTTGTCTCCAAAAATAAAAAAAGAAAAAAAAGGCCCTCGTGTGATGACATGCTGATTTATGGATAATTATATGATAACACATTGCTTCCCACTTGCTGCCTTAGAAGTATGCCGTGTGGCAGAGAAGGGAGAAAAAAGATAAATAAATGGAGCAGTTCACAGGGCAGAGTTATAACAGGCTTCGTCAAACAGTGGCCCAGATTCAGCTCTCCGTGATCTCGGATCATCGAAGTCATGAGCGTCAATGAGAACAGGAAATGCACCCGTCTGGGTAGAGCCAAATGGCCATTTCAGCTCTTGGTTACCTGCGAGCAACTCCTATTAACCTGTATGTCACTGGGAGGAGAGAGAGTGTGTGTGTGTGCGAGACAGAGAGAGAGTTGGGCAAAATTGTCTGCATGAAATAGCCCTGGAAAGGAAACAAAGGCAGATAAGGGGGAAGGATGGAGTCATGCCGAGTTGGCAAGGTGGGATAAGAAGTGTGTGTTGGATGCTGTGAAGGAGCGAGAGCTGGTGAAATCTGAAGGTGATGTGGTTCCGATGATAGGCAAGGAAGATCATTTTAGTGGCAGCATTTTGTTTGGTCTTGAAGGGGGTGGAGTGAGTGTTAGGGAGGCTCGAAGGGATGATGATGGGAAATGACGAAGGCCTAAAACATGAGTTTTAATTGTAAGGGGTAGAATAAGAAGGATAGATCTTAGACAAGTTGTAGAGCAGGGGTAGGCAACCGATGGCACGGGTGCCGAAGGCGGCACGTGAGCTGATTTTCAGTGGCACTCACATTGCCAGGGTCCTGGCCACCAGGGCTCTGCATTTTAATTTAATTTTAAATGAAGCTTCTTAAAATTTTTAAAAGCCTTATTTACTTTACATACAACAATAGTTTAGTTATATATAATAGACTTATAGAAAGAGATCTTCTAAAAACGTTAAAATGTATGACTGGCACGTGAAACCTTAAATTAGAGTGAATAAATGAAGACTCGGCACACCACTTCTGAAAGGTTGCCGACCCCTGTTGTAGAGGAAGAAGTGGCAGGACTTAGATAGATCCATATCAGAAATGGAAGTATTTAGGCATTTCTACCTCATTCATCACCATGGGATCTCAGCTGCCTGAAGTTACCATGGCCAACACTGGAGTTACTGGGTGAAACTCACCCCAGGTGGGAGCCCACTGAAGCCAATGGAGTGCACCACGGATGAATTCAAACTATGGTAATTCCCATGACTTTTGTTGATCACTTCTTTGCATGGTGATGGTGTCATATTGTAAAATGATGATGAGCGCGGTCGTCAGCGGGATCGAAGCTGGGAATGCTGGAGCTAAATGCATGAGCATCTATTGCATGAGCAAAAAGCCACATAGTCCTTAGCGAAGGCTGAAGCAGACTGATCAATCTCTAGAGGTTTGGCTTTCAAACTTTTAGTATTGGTGACCCCTTTCACACAGCAAGCCTCTGAGTGTGACCCCCCTTACAAATTAAAAATGGTGGGGAGGGTTAATTTAATTTAATGGAGGTTGGGAGCTTTCAGCTCACGACCCCCAGGTAACCACCTTGTGACCCCCTGAGGGGTCACGACCTCCAGTTTGAGAACGCCTGCTCTAGATGGTCCAGGTGCCACTAGAGGGGGACAGAGCACCACACCAAGCAGGCATGGCTTACAAGGACACCTATGTCATTCATTCTTGTTACCACAGCCAGTTACAAAAGTTACTGGGATCTCACATCCAAAGCAGCAAATAAAGGTCAAAGGAACCTATGCCTGCCGCAGATATCTTGCTTGCTTTTCCCATATGACCGCTCTAGTCTTAATCCAATGCTCTTAGCAGCAGGACACAGCAGCTCGTAATATAAAGTGATGCAAGAATCAACCTGACGTTGGTTCTCACTGCTGCAACCTATCTTTCAGAAGAGGTCGCCTCTGCTACCATACTTCTTCAGTCCCACTCATTCATGTGCTAGAGGGATTCAAGAGAGCTCTTTGTTATTGCCTGAGAGATGAGTTTTGCCGGGAAAAAAGGACATATTCTCCAAAATAGGTTTGCCAGTGTCCAGGAGGAATGGTTAGAGCAGGAATTATTCATTCCTCAAAGAACTGTAAGCAACCTTCAGAGAAACCCACTCATAATATAACAAGCTGTGCACTACTGCTTAGTGTGCCAGGCACATAGAGCAAATTATATCTCTCCACCTCCAGGCCAGCAGAATATTCTCTCATGGAATATTACCAGGTTCCATGTGAAGCTCTGCTGAAGCACAGAGACCTTATGAGTGATGGGGCCGCAAAGCAACTCATTCAGCCAGGGCTGGAATACCTAGATACCCTGGAATGACAGATTCAACTCCACACACAGCTGACTCATCCAGTCATCCTTGAAGCTGAGTAGTTTATAATATGTGGGTCTTTTGTATAAACACTTAAAAAATAAAACAGGGTTCTGGTTGCCATGTGTGGACATAAAAGTAGGACTAGAGTGGGTCAGAAAATTTTCATTGAAATGGTTTATCATCCAAAAAAAAATCAACTTTTATCAATATCAAAACGTTTTTAAAAGTATCAATTTTGACAAAATTGCACCCTGAAAAAAATAAAGTGTTTTGATAATGTTGAAACACCCTGTTGCAACGAAATGGAACATTTCCATATATTTTTGGTTAAAAAAAACTGTTCAAACCAAAATTCACTATTTTTTATAATAATTTTTTATAAAGGTTTAAAAGGTCAAAATCAGAAGAAAATATTTCAATTTGATCAAAATGAAATGTTCTGACTGACCCCCCAAAATTTTTTTGCTTTTTTTCAGAATTTCATTTTGGGGGAAATTTCAACTTTTTGTGCCTTCATTCCATTTCGGAAGGGAAAACATTTTGAAATGGCAACATTTCCTGTGAAATGGAGAATCAGGCTCCTGACAAGCTCCAAGTAGGAGTAGAATTTTGACCATAACCTCCCCCTTCCTATCATCATCCACCTGATTGCTATCCTTCACTCTCCAGCTGCTTACATTTTAATTACTTAATTGATACACGCTTACATTTGAGAAGCATTAAAGGGCAGCCAGAGGGAGCTATTTGCAATGCACACGTCTTATTGATCATACAAAACTCAGCCACATGTTCTTGTGTGCCATTTGCTGGCATCTTAATTATTTACACACAGACAGCTGTAGAGGCTCTTCTGTTACAGGAGTGTTTGAGATCTTTCAGAAGAAGAGGTGCTACCAGATTAATTTTTCTTCACTGCTTTAGATCCAGGTTGTTGTTTTTTTAAATTAGGGAACTGTGGGTGAGCATGTGTGGAGGAGTGTCCCATTAGCAGAAAGGGCAACGTTATGAATGTTTACAGGGCATTGCCTTTCTGTGAGGTGTTGAAAAACACGGGGCATGTTTTGGTTGGGCTGTATTTTCCACCACTAATAGGCCTACCGCTTCATTTACAGATGGTGGTGGTCTACCAATAGCCGTCTTCCCCATTTTCTCTCTCTCATTGCAATTCATAGCGAGTATCTTCTAGGGTTTTTGGTAATATCAGTTGATATGATTGGAACGTCAGTAAAAACAGAATCGCAGTATTGAACCTTTTGTGGAAGGAAAGATGCTGTACAGGTCAGCTGATATTGGAAAGAACTAGCTATTCTCCCTTTCCCCCCGCATTCCTCTCCTTCTGGTTAGGGGAATAAACATACTAATGAAAGCCCCAGTTTACAAAGTACTAAATATATTCTAGGTTTCAATGGGGTAGCCATGTTATTGTTTTTACTGACAGACGGAGGAGTCCTTGTGGCACCAATTTGTTAGTCTCAAAGGTGCCACAAGGACTCCTCATTGTTTAAACATATTCAGTAGGTATCAAAGTACTTTTCTTGTCCTCTCTAGTTCCATCCTATCAATATTACTTCTTGTTTTTACACCACTTTTCAACTGAGCATCTCAAAGTGCTTTAAGAACGTTAAGGAAGCTCGGCCAGAATTTGGGGAATAATGGATTTTCCCATTCGTTGCCAATTTAAAAAGTTTAAAAGATTGTTTTGGGTTGGCCCCAAAACGAAAATCTTCAGCAAATCAAAAAGTTAAAAAAACAACAACAACAACAACAACAAAAAGCCACATTTGGGGTTGAACAAAATGTTTCATTTTGAGAAAACTGAAAGGTTTAGTTTTGACCCTTTTTAAACGTTTTTGAAAATAAAGTTAAATGAAATTTTGAAACCAAATAAGTTGTTTCAAGTCGAAAAATCAAAACATTTAGTGTAGAAAGCATCAAAACAAAACATGTTTGTTTCTTTAAAAAAAATCTGGGGGGAAAAAAATAGTGAAATCCATACAAATTGACAAAACATTTCAGTGGTGCCTAATCTGCATTTTTCTCTGAAAAAAAAAAAATTTCCAGCTGAAAAAATTTAGCTCAGCTCTTAGCCCAGCCTCTTCCTGTAATTATTATAGACATTGATTTTACATAGCAGTTCAGCGTCTATTTGCATAAATCTACCCAGCAAATCAGGAATAAAATTCAAGAGTCCTGACATTCCATCCAACTGAAAAGGGAAGTTGTCTCTATGGTTATCAATTTTTATCTTTACCAGTGGGCCAGTTTCAAATAATTACACGTATTTAAAGAGCTGGGAGGAAGAACATGAGTTAGTGAGTTAAGAATAGCATTTGGCTCATTTCAGCTGAAGCGGTCTCAGCTTAGAGACAACAGGATGCAATCACCACAGTTCCCACGCATTGCATATGTTGGACTGTCAGCGGTATGTACCGGAGCTGTGACTTCATTGCTCCTGGCATGCTTCACTATACGGCCATGGCACAGCTGACATTTTAACCGCTGGCATACCAGTTCTTACAAGGGCCTACCTGCATGCAGGTAAAGTACTGCCCTTGCCCAGTGCAGCAATAGAAATAGGGAGCTGTATCTGGGAAAAGAAAAAGCAACTCAAATGCCAGCTCTGTAACACACAGAGCACTGCTGCTCTGGAGCGGCAATGCAGGCTTTGGGACAGATGGAACCCTTCACTTTGTACCGTCCTGATCCAATCATCTTTTGTACAATGGGTGCGTCTGTGTCTTACGAACATATGCTGGGTTGTTATTGCACAGGACTCCCGAGAGTCTTGGCCTGGCACCTTTTCATTGCCTGCTTCATCCATGCAGAAGTCCTTGCCAAGATCAAAGGATAAAAGGTATGTCTACACTGCAGTGTAAGACCAAAGTTCGAATTCAAGCTCAAGCCTAACCCCCCTTCCATCTAAACCCAAATCACAATAATCCAGGGCTCAGACCCAGGATCCCAGGACCCCCCAGGGTGGAGGATCTGAGCCCGAGTTAAGCCAGAACTCAGGTTCAAGCCCTATTGCTTTGCAGCATAGACACAGTACCATGAACTTCTGCTTTGCAAGTCTGCCAAAAGTATCCCACGGGCTGACTTACTTTGTCCTCTGGACAGTCAGGTTTGTTGGACAGTCTAGTTTTCCCACAGTGCCACATGAACAAAGGGCTAACCGGCCACATTTGGGGGGCACTAGGCAGTCTATGGTATGGGAGGTTGGACTTGGCCCACACAATGCAGTGTAGACGCTGGAGCACCAGATTGGGACACAGGGTTCAACAATTCCTAATCTGGGGTTAGAAATGAGTGGAAACACTCAAGCCCTAGGTGAACACATCCAGGGTCTGCTAATTTGAGTTCTACTAACCCTGGGTACATTGCAGTGTAGATGTACCCTGAATGACTGCAAAAGTCAGAGAGAAATAGCCCATAGTTGAAGGGATACTTCCTGAAATGAGTGGGAGTTTTGCCATTGACATTAGAGAACCCAGACTTCACTCCATACATTTTTTAAAAGCTGTCTACCTGGGTTTCTCTATGACCCCATCACCGTTCTGAGGAAGGGAAATATAATCCTCATGTTACAGATGGGAAACCGAGGCACAGAGAGACTAAGTGATTTTACCAAGGTCTCTCAGAGAATCAGTGTCCGAGACAAACTTTGAACCCAGATCTCCTGGGTCCCAGTCCTGTGTTTTAATCACAACTTTTCTTACTTGTGTTATGGAAAGAAAAGGCCCTTAGCTAATGAAAACAAAATTTTAAAACAAGTGTGAGAATTGCCCTCTCCAGTCCTAGGAACAAATATCCTCAAGTCAGGGCCAGCTCCAGTAGCAACATGGTTTATCGCAAAAGCACCACCCTTGACTGCCTTGGCCCCCTGGCAAGCTTTCTGGGGTAGGCACGGTCCTTGTTATTTGTCTATGCAGCTCCTAGCACAATCCGGCCCTAATGTTTGAATGAGTTTCCTAGGTGCTACTGTAATACAAATGACAACTTTGTTAATTGAAATAAAAGGTCTCTTTCAAACGCTTCCTAGCTTAGGTGGAATAGGTACCATCTAGTTTGGGCTATACTAGCGTTAAATAGTTTGTGGCCAGATAAGAGAGATGCAGTTAAATCAGGCTCATTTGTAGGCTGGAAAGAGCTTTTTCTTTAAAAAAAAAAATCTTTTCCCTCCTCTCTCTCCAACAATTGAGCATTAGAAAGATAAAAACAATCACCCTGCCTGCTGTCGCTAGCCTCCGTGTGCTTGATTTAGCACTCGCATCGCTGGCTTCAATGGAACACTCCTGATTTGCACCAGCCTCAGGGAGAGAAGAGTTTGGCCCAGCCGGTTTCTAAAAAGCACCAGCAGCTTTGGTGGGGGAGAGTCTTGTTGTGCCTTGTTTAGATCTGTTCCCTGATTGGATGTCACACCCCTCCCGCCCCCAGTCACTGATCCGGTGCCTTTGGTATAGCAGAGCAGAGGCTGCATGGGGTGATAGAGAAGTTGCGATTGTTCCTCTGGAAGTGGCTTATTTGCAATAGCAGCTGCATTAACCCTGCTGGCCTGGCTCTGTTTCAGTGCTGCTAATTATGTTGCATGGGTGAGCAGGCTTAGATTTGGCTTGGTTTACCCCTCCGCCTCTGTTTTTTTAAAATTCCCTGCACACCCTCCACCTTTATTTCCTCTGTTAAAATTCAGCAAGCCAACATTCCCTCTTCTCTTTCCCCTACATCTGTATTATTGATGTCCCTGGCCCGCTACCAGAAACACAGCTGCTGCAGCTCTCATTCAGGGGTGAGGTCACTGGTTTGATGGGTGGTTCAGAGCCTCCACCGCTACAGCAGAGCAGTTTTAGAAACGGGTTTCTAAGTGGCTTCAGGTGGGAATCAGAGCAGAAGGCTCAGGACAAGAATGACCTTTTGAGCCTTTGTGTTGCAAAGAAAACCTTGAAGATGTGATCGCTAAAGGCTCAGAAACCAGCAGACAAATACAAAGAACCTGCCATTTAAAAAACAACCCCACCTTTTATTTTTAATTTTGAACCATTGGGATTGCCAGGACTAAGGGATAATCCTCGTGCCTGAGACAAATTCCAACAGAGTTCATTTCATCTTGTCTGTTGAAATTCCCCCATAGCTGCCACAAGACACAATAGGTTTCCCTACCCCTGCTACAGTAATTCCTCATCCGCACTCAAGGCAGAGTCAGGGGCCAAGCAGCTGAAGAGAAATTCCTTCAGAGACCTCTGCTTAGCAAACTAAGGTCACCCTCCCTGAGTGTTTCTGCTTCATTTCTAGACAGTCCTTGTACAATCAGAACACACAAAAGCCCATGACAGTCTCCGGCCACATCCCTTTCAGGCAGCTTAAAAATCCTAACCCACTAAAAAGCCCAGAGTTATCTATGAATAGAAAATAATAGACCCAGAGAAGCTCTTTGTCCCTAGCAGTTGTTGTCCTGCCTTCTAACTAGAAGCACCCAGCTTTCCCCTGCCTCTTTTAAAGGGCATTTGGAGTCTAATGAGGCTCAGCTGCACCTAATTAATTCCCAGCTGGGCATGTTTCCCTGCCCTGACTCTGAAAACCCCTGTTGGGATTTAACTCACCTCCCATTGGCTGGTTCAGTTAGGTCTCTCTCTAGAGGCACTGCTGGAGGAAAGAGGATAATAAGAGCAATGGGACTCCCTCCACTGAATCCCAAGAGACCTGTATTCCACATGATACCACCACCACTGCTGCTGCAGATAAGATGGGGGCAGTATCCCTCATCTCAGGTGGCTCCCTTTATTGGCTGTGGAAGCCATTGCATAAGGAGGAAGGTGAGCCTTGTGGTTAAAGCAGGGGCTAGGAAATCTGGGCTTTAGTCCCTGATTCTATCACACAGTCTTGTGGTGTGACCTTGGGCAAGTCACTTTGTTGTCCCGTGCCTCAGTTTCCCCTCCCTTCCTCTGTCTTCCCTATTTAGATGGGGAGTGCTGTCTCTCACTATGTGCTTGTACACAGTCTAGCACAACGTGGTCCTGATTTTTGGCTAGACTCTCTAAGCTCTGGTGTAATACACTAAGTTAGCAAGGGGGCAGAAGTGTCATGCCTCTTATTTTTCACAGCTACAGGGAATGCTTTGATGTCTACCATCATTCGCCCACCCACGGACCCAGGGCAAATTCTGCCATTTACTTCCTTCCAAACGGAGTAAGTGCCTGCAAGCTTTTAGCAGCCATTCCCCAGGCAGATTCTCCCTGGAATACCCATGCATTACTCTGCCTTTGTACTCCAAGTGCCAGTGTAGAAATACAGCTACTAAACTTCCCTTTAGGTCTCCATTTCATTCTCCCTGGTGAATGCCCAGCTAAAGTTGTCCCTTTCAAAGCACCTCTTTGTGACTCTCAAACAAATGAGGTGCTGGACAGGAGCAGGGGAAGTGACGTGTACCTGTGCTCCTGGAAAACCTCTGTCCAGGTGCACCGCTGTGAGCCTTGTGTCATGGCATCTTGGAGACCGAGGAGGTTACGTGAGTTTGAAAGGAGAGTGATAGGAGCTTTCTTCAGCTATTCTTCCTTCAGGCTGGTCACTGGGTACATCTGGCTGTATGCAACTGAGCATTGATCCGTTCACACTGAAAATTACAATGACCCAGCTAAAATTAGAGCCACGTCCTGCTTCTAGATGCGGCAGTCTGTGCACAAGGCAAATGGAGACGGGACTGGGGCTGCGGGAGAAGAATAATTCCTCCGATCGTACACTGAGTGCCAATGAAGCCTCTCTGTGGCTCATACTGTTTTGCTCCTCATGGGGGAGGAAGAGGAAATTGCCAACACTGATTATCCAAGCCCCTTTCCCACTTCAAATTTGGACACACAAGCTTGATTGCAGCAATAAATTATTTCTTGTTACAGATCCTGCCACCAATTATCCTGAGTATTTCATTTAATAGGGCAACAATTTTACTCCGCTAAAGGTAACTATTTTTTTAGAACAATGGCACCAAATTCGGGAGGCTATGCAACAAGAAAAGTAGTGAGGCTTATTCCATCTCTTTTCCCCACTTGTCAGCTCCCTGACACACTCAAATCCTCTTCAGAATCTTGGGAGTTTTTTCCCTATACTTTAGATACAAGGCCCTGCCCACTGAGTCCAACTCTTAGACCTTGAGGTATTTACAGAAGTGTTTGCTACAAGTAGCTAAGTTCTACGGCTTGTAAAGTAGGGATCAGTAAACCAATTTGGTTAAAGAAAGAACCAGCCTGAATTATCACCTAAGACCTGAGTTAAGCTTTTGCTTTAAGGCTGAAAATCAGTTAACCAAATATTTTTCAAACATTTTTTTCCTACACTTGGTACCTCTGCTCTTCCTCATTCCATCCAGAGGCGGGCCGGCCCATAATCTCTTAAGAACACATGCTTTCAAGATGTCTGTGCCTGTCCCAAGAAGTTCACTTGCACATAGGGCTCGTGTACATCACCAGTTAGCATGCGGCAAGCTACCGCGCACTAGTCTGCCATGCACTAACTGCCTGTGCTCCCAGCTGCTGTGCCCTAAAAGGTCCATAGTGTGTTTTGATCTGCTCTGCTTTGAAACGACAGTAGATCAAAGCATGCTTCAGAACCGTAAGTTGATATAGGATGGTCCATGGGCAGTTAGCACATAGCAGGTTGGGGTGCTGTAGTTTTACACCCCCGCTTGCCATGAACTTACTAACCGTGGACACCTGCCCCTAGAATAAGTATCAGAACATTGAATATTTTAACCAAACTTTCCTTTTATCTGAGGCCCACCCAACGCTGGTTATAGCTCAAGGGAATGCGAGTTGAGGGGACTGATAGTTGTGACGTAGGATTTAGCAGCGAGATGGTACATACAGACATATAGAAGCACCTTGGTTCAAAAAGGGGTACATCGCAACCAAGGACAAGTTCATAAGGAGATGGCATCTTTCCACTTGACCTGAGAGACAGCAACACTAGCCAGAGAGTCTTGCCAAGAAGCATTTTTGAAATATAGCAATCTAAACCTTAGCAGCAGTAGCTGTTGTTACCATGACCGAGACTTTCTATAGAATCATAGAACTGGAAGGGACCTTGAGAGGTCATCTAGTCCAGTCCCCTGCACTCAAGGCAGGACTAAGTATTATCTAGACCATCCCTGACAGGTGTTTGTCCAACCTGCTCTTAAAAATCCCCAATGTACTTGAAAACTGTTATGTCCCTTCTCAGTCTTCTCTTTTCCAGACTAAACAAACCCAATTTTTTCAATCTTCCCTCATAGCTCAGGTTTTCTAGGCCTTTAATAATTTTTGTTGCTCTTCTCTGGACTTTCTCCAATTTGTCCACATCTTTCCTGAAATGTGGTGCACAGAACTGGATACAATACTCTAGTTGAGGCCTAATCAGCGCAGAGTAGAGCGGAAGAATGACTTCTCGTGTCTTGCTCACAACACACCTGTTAATGCATCCCAGAATGATGTTCGCTTTTTTTGCAACAGCGTTACACTGTTGACTCATATTTAGCTTCTGATTCACTATGACCCCCAGATCCCTTTCCACAGTACTCCTTCCTAGGCCGTCATTTCCCATTTTGTATGTGGGCAACTGATTGTTGCTTCCTAAGTGGAGTACTTTGCATTTGTCCTTATTGAATTTCATCCTAATTACTTCAGACCATTTCTCCAGTTTGTCCAGATCATTTTGAATTTTAACCCTATCCTCCAAAGCACTTGCAACCCCTCCCAGCTTGGTATCGTCCACAAACTTTATGTGTACTCTGTATGCCATTATCTAAATCATTGATGAAGCTATAATCCATTAAGACTGGTTTTTGTACACAGTAATCTTTTTACACGTCCTTGGAGCTAAACACAAAAAGGCAAAACAAAACAAAACCTAATCCTCTTGATGCTCAGAGGGAACAACTGCAGTCTAGTAACTGAGTTTTGCTGTAGACTATTGGGAAACCACCAATAACCTGGCGAAATCTTCCATTCACTTCCTTTTCTGAATTGTTGTCTTGATGAGAACATTAATTAAAAAGGGTCTAGAATGCCTGTTTGGAAGCAAGGTTAAGACTCTTTGGGTGCCGTTATTGTTGTGACTTCTGGCTGCGGAACAAGTGATAACCTATTGAAGGCATTAGCAGAGGTAAAAAATGTATTTGGCTGCTGAATGATCTAAATCAGATTAGTACCTGTGTTAATTAATACCAGTAGTGTCTGTAAATCCCAACCCAGATCAGGGCCTCATTGAGTTTGAGCAGTTTCTGTCTCCGAGTATACCACAAAGGGTTGGAGAAAGGGGGTATTACTATGCACATTTTTTCAGATGGAGAGCTGAAACACAGAGGGACTGGCCCAAAAGATACATAGGAAAAACAAAAGAGCTGGGAATTCAACCTTGATTTCCAGAAACCAGTCCTCAAAACCATCTTGCCTGCCTTATTTTTTTAAGCTTATTTTAATGACTATGGGGGGAGAGAGTGTTTAAGGGCCAGCTGGAGCAGTCTGGGGCCACTAAAGAAGCTTCAGCTGCAGTACACGCATTTCACTGTGGAAGCCCACCCCCTTTCCAGTGCTATTTGAAGTCTCTCTGGTTACAAACAGGGGCTCCGTCTTGCAAAGTGTTGGGCCTTCCTGCGAGGTGCTGAGTTCCCCATCTCCCGGAGCTCAATGAGAGTTGAGAGCAGCGGCACCTCACAGGATCAAGGCTTCGCTGCACAGAGGACTCTCCTGACGATAATCATGATCAGCACTGTGCAGACTCTTCTGGGCGGGGCTTTTAGAAGCAGCTCAGTGATTTGGAAGCACAAACTCCATCGGGTACATCGACATTGCAAAAATAAATAAATACAAATAAAAAGCTGCAGTACCAAGTCTGAGCCCAGGTCCACTGACTCAGGCTTGCAGGGTCACACTACGGGGCTAAAACTAGCAGGGTAGATATTCCTGCTCAGGCTCTGAGACCCACTCTCCCCACCAGGTTTCAGAGCCCAAACTGGAACATCTAGTTTTAGACCCATAGTTTGACCCAGTGAGCCCAAGCCAGTTGACCCCAGGCTCTGAGACTCACTGAGGGGGGGGGCTTCCCTCTCCTCCCCCCCCCCCCCCCGTTGGCTGTCCCTTTTGACATCCAGTGGGAATTGTGCTTCTAAGTTGCTGCGGCATTTTAAAAAAAATCTCACACTACATCTTTATGACAGTGCAGGGGAACCTCTGAGACCTGGCTTTTATACTTAGAAAAGCCAACATGAGAAACTTGGCAGTTCTAGCGTTGGGAGGTTTTTATTTCAACCAATATAAGTTAGAGACAGAAAAGATCTACAGGACCAGATCTCTGAGCCCATCCTCCTGCAAGAGTTGGAGATAGACCTCGGATAATGGCTACGGGCCTATTTTATGGCCACGGGCGTGCCCGGTGGGATTTTCAAAACTGCCTGGGTTCCTATCTGCATCTTTAGGTGCCTAAACACCCCCTTGTAAATCAGGCCCTGTATCAGATATTAAACAAATGCAGCACTTGAGGTCAGCCATGCCCTTCTTCATCCTCGGCAAAGCACCTAGTACGCTTCCGAGGTACTATAATCAATAGACTGATAGCCACTAGGCCATATTGTTACATTAGCAAAGTACTGTCTGAAATGCCTCATGTTGCCTTCTCAGACTGTCGGGTCAATTTCAGTTGCTCAGCAAAAAAAGATTCGACGTCTGGAATTCCAAATGATCTCTCTGATGAGCTTGGTTTTTTTTAAATTTTACAGCATATATTATTGTGAGCACTCTTCCACTCCTCTCCTGCACTCTTCAGGCTTCACTGAGCAGAAGGGTGTGTGGGGAAATCATGCTGTACTTCAAGAAGACATTCACATCACGTTGGGTTAGGTGGAAACAGTAAACTTGATTTATTGAAAAAATCTATTACATTTATTCCTTTATTACACAGGTTTAAAATATTTAAAAATACCTCTTATGGGCATTACACTGAAATTTTATGACATGTTTATTGGACTTTGAAGAAATGTACAAGGTGTCATTTGACAGTATATTTTTAAAAAAGGGCCTTATGCACTAAAAACTTTTTTTTTCCATAGGTTTTATTTTTCTTATCAACATTTGTTCAAGTCATATATATTATTAAAGGGTGGGGGAAATAAAATTACACAAAAAGAAGGTCTGCAAATACAAGAAGTAATTTTATTGCAATATACCATAGCTAAGTGGTCAGGGGAAAATTGGAAGAGTTTGGAACTTCAGTACAATTACAACACTTTGTAGTATTCAACAGAGGAATTTAAGAAAAAGCAAAGAAATGAAATAAAAAAAGCTCCCTTGAGGAGAATTCATAACCGAATCACATGACCTAGACATCATCACATGTGTGTGTAACTCCATATGGCTTTTTTTATTGCAGAGATGAATGTGCAACAGTTTTGAGATTCCCACTTGTTCAATTGGAATCTGAATTCTGATCTATAATACATATATGTGATTGCACTGCCTTGCTGTTTTTCTATGTGATTTCCTTGGATAGCACCTTTTATTCCTAACTGGAAAAAAACAAGGATACGTTTACACCGGCTCTCACGGAATGAAAAGCACCGCAACCCATTGCCATGTCACAGCTTCTTGTTTATTCCCCTAGCACTGCGGATGACTGAAGGTCTCTCAGAATGCTTTGCTCACCTCCCTTTGATCAAATCTTGCTTTCCTTTGCTTAGGAGGGGAAAGGACATCATATATAGGCTTCTATTCACAGTAAATGTGATGTCATTTCCTTTACCATGATACACCCCCTTGGTTGAAGCACACTGCAGTACTCCAGGCCAAATAATAACCTGCAATATTTATTTTCCAGCTGTGACCCAAACGAGAAAACAGTTGGGGAAAACCAATCTATCTGCATGTTGCAATCTGAATTGCCCAATGCTACGTGAAAAGCCTTCCTGCCGGCCATGTGGGAAGACAAAGGAAATTTGCACATTCTCCTCTCTCTCTTTTGCTCTCTGAGCTGTTTTGTAGGCAATTACAGCTGAGGCAGCAAACAAGAAAGACAATTGGGCAGTTTCATCTTCACTTCAGTACATTGAACAAATACATAAATTAGCACCACAAAAATTCAGCGACTGAGTACAATCTGGCATAATTACCACCATATAAAGTGTATGGATATTCTTAAAAAAAATAACAAACCAAGTAAGCACATTTAATACTTTCTACATGGGCCATATAAGCTACCATAATACACTTAAAGAAAAGAAGCATCTCATCTACATAACGAATATGAGGGTAGCATGCATTTATATCAAAGACTGTAGCAAACGTTTGCAGTCTGTGTTGAAAGTGGCTAAAGCAAAGCATGCTGGGAGATTGGTCAATGGCAGGGGATCACCAGTGTTGTATTAGTTAGTAAAATAGATAGCACCACAAAGAGAAATGTAAAAATAAAAAGCACCTTTTTTTTTTTTAATTTTATTTTTAAGGGGGGGGAGAGGGAAAGCGGATTTCCCTGCCATGTGCAATCTGCCATTTGGAATGGAATTAAAACAAGAAAGAAAAAAAAAATTAAGGCGAGTGTACAAAAAGGCAAAGAACCAGATGGGGCTCTGATTTTCCAAATCAGGGTTTTACAAACCGGGCTGTTAGAAAGTGGCACAAAATATATATTTAATTTTGCATCAAAACTTTTCCATCCAAGCTGTGTGACTTTTAAAATGATCTTGAAATTCATTTGCATGTGTGTGGGTGTTGACTGATCGCTGCTACTTTGGGCCCTGATCCTGCTAACACTTATTAACATGCTTAACTTTAAGCCCGAGTAGTTCCGTTGGTTACTGACATGCTTAAGAATGTGCTGTAAGTGTGGGCAAGAGCCTTGACTTGGACACAAACAATGGAAATAACCTTAACTGCCACCCTTTCTAGATTTATTGTTTGTGTGGGGTGCTGGTGAGAAAGGTTGTTCTTTTACTGCAGACAGGGTCACATGCATGTTTTGAAGCCAGCAACATTTAACATTTAAAATAATATACAATACAAATATTTACTTACAAACATACAAAAATATAAGCACCTTTAATACATGGTAAGGAGATGCACAGAGTGACTTTACACTATCAAATTCACTGATCTGGGTTGTTAATTTTTGTGAAAATAATTAAATGGAGAAACCAAACATTCTGGAAATGACCATTTAAGTCTAATTTATGGGCTTGATCCAAAGCCCACTGAAATCAACAAAAAGACTCTCCTTGACTTCAATGGGGACTGGATCAGGCCCAGAATTCTCACATGATTTCAAGGTCAAGTTGAATACATAGTTTCAAGTTTTTTTCTTTAAAAAAAAATTAAAAAAAAAATCCATAAACAAGAACTTGCTGTAGTTTCATGGCAAGAAAGTCTTTGATTTGTTCTAATTTCTGTACATTCGAGTGGAGGAAGTTGAGTCCATCGGTGGCCGTGAAAAGGAGCATGCAGAAAAATGTACTGTAGCCCTTGACATGTTTGGAAGGTTGTTTTGCCACATGTGGTGTGTTTAGGTCATGTGATTCTGAGCCTGTTGTGGGAATGGTTCTCTCTCCCTTTGAGTTGGATTCGGTAAGTGTGGATGCAGTGGCACAGTTGAACTCAGGTAAAACAAGAAACAAAACCAAAAAAAACCAAAAAAACCCATCACTGTCCAGTTTCAGAACGTGCATGTGACAACATTTTTTTTAAAAAATGGCGCAATGAGGTTACGAGGTTGCTCATTTGGAGACTAGTTTTCAGGTGGCTCTTAGCCCATGAAGCAAGCTGGTCCCACCTCGAATCCAAATTTCTGTGACGCTTCTCCGAAGTCATTGAACATGATGTCAACGATAGGCACTTGCTCTACTTTGGGTGTGTTGATCTCCAGGACAGTCTTTTGATAGCCTTTCTTTGTCTAATAAGAGAGAAGGGGGGATAAAAAAAAAAGGAACTCGGATGAGCGAATAGTATCATTAATACTAAAGTAAACCCAAGCGTATGAATGAGCCTCATGGTAATCATAAGCCATACTGAGTGGCTTACCAGGCAAATGGAGATGATTGTACCGAATTCAGCCCAGATATAAACAGGTGGAATTTCACTGAGTAAATGCAACTGTACCTGCTGGTAGCAGGAATGAACTGGGCCCAGTGTCTGAATGCAATACATTAATACAATTGCTCTGCTGAGTACATTCGTACCTCCAATGGAAACCAATATCACGTCAGTAAATAGCTAAGTGTGCATTTGTACCAACCTACCAACAAATAAAATATTTTAACTATTGTGTCATATGAGGACATGTAAGGCTAATAGTGCATATTATTGTCATATATATTATATGACTGACATGCCATGAAATAATGTAAAAATAAAAATATAAACAACAAAAAAAAGCCATAAAACTCAAATTGTAATTCTGAAATCTGAAATTTCAAAATGAAATTTTTTTTGAAACACATTTCCCCCCCCCCCAGAATTTTTGGTTTATGGGAAATTTCAAAACTATTTGGGATTTGTTTCACAATGGAGTGAAAATAAATTTCCAAGTGACAAAATTTCACACAAACTGGGAATTCCAAGTTTTGACCAGCTCCAGTTAGGATCTCTCTACTGCAGGCCAGAAGGAGCCATGAAGGTTGCCTCATCCAGCACTGGAAAAGCGTAGAGGTTAAAATAGGAAGTGAGAAGGAATGGTTAACATAGGGAGAAACTGGGAATTTGGATGATACATAAGGTGAAAAACAAAGTAGTGAACATTGATTCAGAGGCCAAGATTTTCAGAAGTGACTAATGATTCTGTGCCTCAATTTTTGGGAGGTCCCACTAAAGAAACCTTAAAGGGACCTGATTTTCAGAAAGTGTTGAGCATCCTTGTTGGTCACCCAAACATGGAGGCACCCAGTTTCAAAAATCTTGGCCAGACTGAATGGATTCTTTGCAGTTGTGCTGTGGATTATTTTTACAGACGTTAAACCAAGCACGTTATAAAAGGAAAAAATGTCGGGCTATTCACCAGCTACAAGACTCATTAATATAATGACCCCTACCCTGAACATATATATTCCACTGTCCATGACCCACACAATTGTACGGGATGATTCATTACCATTCAACAAAAATGGGAAGAGGTTACTGTAACCAGACAGGCCTCTGGAGAAGCATAAGCAGCTGCTGAGTACATGCAGAGATGTTAATCCAGTCTTCAGCACGTACCAGGGCTGGGACAGGAGTCTAGTAAAATGGTTGTGGCTGCAGTATTGTTGTTTTACCTCCCTGAGGAGGATCCTGGGTTGTTGAGCAAATGTGTGCTATTTAATTTACATTTATTAGTTTGACTATTATCCAAGCTCTACAAAAAAGACCACATTTAAAGTTTGATGGAATTTGCAAGGTGATGTTGTCTTTTTATCATGCCTGCTGGCCATACACTTATTTCCGAAATATAAATAAGTATTAGAGGAGCAGAAGTGCACCCACGGGCATACAAAACTGCACTAACAAGTGAATTTATGGAGGGGCTTTTTTTTGCTTTACCGTACCCTCTGATTTGTGTGTCTCAGAAGGACAGGGTATATCACAGGAACCAAAAAAGGGCTATAAGACCAGTGAAAACACATTCAAATAATGGCCCAAACATTAGCACTGGAATTCCTCTGGTGTTCGCTGTAACAGAATGAATCATGGCAGGAGTGTGCATTTGATCAGCTTCCCCAGGAACTCTGCAGCAGTGCTACATTGGTTAGATGGCCATTATCATTCCAACGCTATGACCCAATCCTTGATGGCCTCACTCTGGCAAAAATTGTATTTTGAACTTGGGAGCTTTGCCTTAGTAAACCTGTGGCCTGTTTCTGCAAGGAACTGAGTGCCCTCAACTCCCATTGATATCAATGTGCATTGAGGGTGCCCAGCGCTGGGCAGGATGAAATTCACCCTGTGCAGAAGATGACCACAAGTTCATGCACCATTTAAAGCCTCACAGGTGCGTAGACTGTGTCCTGGCTCCCTGCACCCGGAGATATCCAGGGACTGGCTGGCTCTGACATAGCAGCCGCAGCACTTGGGTTCCGACTGATGGATTTGGAAATGGTGGATGTTGCAGAGGAGGAGTGACATTCCCAAGCCCGGGTCATGAAGACTAAGCAAATTCACCCAATCCAGACCAACAGGCTACGTCTACATGGCAGCACGCAGGGCTCAGGCACGACATGTGCAGCTCCATGCCACAATGAAAGGATCTAGCAGGGGGAGGCAATGGGGAAAAACTCTGAGAGCTCCCTGCTGCCAGAGACTTTCACGCCGGTGGGTGAGGGAAGGCTCTGGCAGGAAGGAGGCAGCAGGACACTACACTACTAAAAATAGCAGGGTGGACGTAGGAAGCATTGCTTGGGCGCGTAGAGAGCCCTATAGGGGTCCATACTCTGGGGGGGTCAGACGTGTAGGCCACACTACTCTATTTACCTAAGCTCTGCCTCACGGTCTATGCTCCCAATTATACCTGTGCTAGTTGGGCGTGCAGTGTCCATACCCTTCATGCCTCCGTAAATGTAGGTGTACATTTAGAGTGGGGTGGGGTAGGGTGACCAGATGTCCCATTTTATAGGGACAGTCCCGATTTTGGGGGCTTTTTCTTATATAGGCACCTATTACCCCCCACCCAGTCCTGATTTTTTACACGTGCTGTCTGGTCACCCTAGGCGGGGGCCATGTCCGCCCAATCGGCCTGGAGCCTAGCACATCTCTGGGCACGGTACAAGTAATAAATAACATGCTATAATAATCTTTGCTATAGCTGCAGCCTGGGAAACTGAAAAGAAATAATGGGGCCAGGTGCCTGGTTGGAGTAAACTGGCATAGTCTCACTGAAGTCAGTGGAGCCTGGCGATTTACACCAGCTCAGGATCCGGCCCATTCTGTTTTGAATAGTTTCTCTTTTTTGCACTATTTTCAAGTATGGTAGCATAGCACATTTTAATTGGAGAATTAACCTTTGCAGACCCATCTCTCGAGAGGCAGTGTGGTCTAATGGATAGGCCACAGGCCTGGGATTCAGAAGACTCAGGTTCTATTCCTGACTCTGCAACTGTCTTGCTTTATGACCTTGGGCAAGTCACTTTACCTCTCTGTGACCATTTCCCTTTTCACAATGTTTCTATTTAGACTGTAAGCTCTTTGGGCCAGCGAGTGTCTCTTAGGGCTGGTCCACACTTACCCCCCAAATCGAAGTAAGGTACGCAAATTCAGCTACGTGAATAACGTAGCTGAATTCGACATACCATACTTCGACCTTACCGCGGTTCAGACGCGGTCCACACGCGGCAGGCAGGCTCCCCGTCGACTTCGCGGTACTCCTCTCGCTGAGCTGGAGTACCGCAGTCGACGGGGATCACTTCCTGGTTCGATTTATCGCGTCCAGACCAGACGCGATAAATCGAACTCGGAACTTCGATCCGCAGCCGTCGAACTACCGGGTAAGTGTAGACTAGCCCTTACTGTCTGTGTAGTGGCTAGCACAATAAATCCCCAATCTCATTCAGAGTCTCTAGGTGCTACTGCAGTGGTAACGATAGCCACCAGTCACAATCCCTTGTGCTCTTGCTGTTTATTCAGCCCCATATTCTTCTGTTTGTGACATCCAAACTGATTGCTCTAATAACAGGTTATGTTACAGTTTCTGGTAACCAACAACAACAGAGGCAAATAAACTCTTAAGAGGGCTGTTTTCCTGCAAATATCTGTAGCTACAGAAAGAACAAGGGAAAAGAAATGTAGAAAATGTTGGACGCCTGAGCAAAATAATTTCTAACTGTAATGTTTTTCATCAAGCATATCGGCTTTTAAATCTGGGATGCGTGATCTTCCAGCTTCCCTGAGATTTAGTACGGAAAGGTGAGATGGGGGGTGACTTTTCTAAGGCACATCATATTGTCAAGAGATATGAAGTACTTGAGAATAAACTTCCCCACGTGGCTTCTGAGTGTTTTCAGCTATGGGATGAGCACTCTTCATCTCTCTGCAGCAGCATTAAGAGAATTAGTGACTCTAATTGAATTTTCCCTCAGTGCTTCTATAGCAAAAACACTCCGGCTTCCGAACGGAGTTCGACTTAATCTCTTAAATTCTATTAAAGGTTCACTTCCTGAGACATCGCAATATTTTCTTTTTTTCTTTTAGTCCTGTGGATTTTGATCATCCCAGTTGCAGAAGAAGGAGAGGTTTTGCATATTTCCAAGTTTTAAGAAACTGGGTCCTAGCATGAACTGAACTGGCAAACATTACACCAATTTTTCAGACAGGGAGCTACAATTTTCAGAGAGGGTCAGTGCCCAAATCTAGATTCCAGATTTTCAGAAGAGCTCAGCTCCCAGTTAGGTTCAGAAATACAGGATGCTTAGCACCTTTGAAAATCTGGCCCTTATTTAGCTACAAAAGGTAGAGCTGAGCATTTTTAAAAATTTGGCCTGAATTATGGGTAGTGAAACTTAAAAATCTGGCCCTGAACTCTTGAAAAATCAGACCCTTAGAATCTAAGATGAGCCTGCAAAATATGTGCAAGCACAAATCCCACAATTACCTGCACAAATGGCAAAACGGCATACCTACATCCGGGTGAATCACAAACTCAATTTACTTGCATCAATACCTGCTTACGTACAAATGCAGGCAAGGTGCGTGCTATTTTTGTGGGCAAAATGTAGGCACCTATATGTACAATTCTTGTCTCGGGTGGAAGTTTTGCCTCCATAATCTCTCTCTCTCCAAGGTACTTCAATGGTCCCTACTAAAATAGTTTTGGAACACCTCACAATCTTTTATTTACCTACAGGGTAGGGCCGTGCTATTATCCCCATTTTACAGATGGGATACTGACATCCAGAGAAACTTGTTGCTGGTCACACAGGGAGCCCATGATAGAGCAGGGAACTGAACCTAAGTCTTATATGTCCCAGGCTAGTGCCCCAACCACTAGAACCATCCTTCCTATGGGATTAGGCCTTGTGTATGATTGCCCTATAACCAGGAGACAGGCTGCAAGCATTGAGCAAACTGAACCCTCACTTCCTATCTCCTTTGTCAATTTCAAGAATGAAGTCATGCAGTAGAGGTGCACGGTAACACAATCCTTTTAAATCCGGAGGCTGATCAAATATCACCAGGCTTGCATGCTTCAGATGTAAAAATCCATCACAATACCATGCCCCACTCTGGGAAGTTGGGTCTGGGAGCATGCAGTGGAAAAACCAAACTCCAGTCTTTAACGCTTTGCCTTTCAGGATAGATTTACAGAGCTCACTCCTCTGTGGAATCATACCATTGTGTAACTATAAAATAAACTGCTTCCAAAATACTTAATTAAAGAAGACTTGAAAGACTCCTGTGTGGTAGGTACGTAATTATTGTCCCCTTTACAGATGAGTAAACTGAGCCATTGAGAGGTTAAGGTGAAAATGTTCAGAAGTGGCCGCTCATTTTAAGCACTTTGCTTTTAGGTGCCCAACAAGAAACACTGAGAACTCAGCGGAGGTATTGAGAACTCCCTATCCTAACTGAAGACAGTGGAAACTAACTTCTCAGCACCTCTAAAACATCAGGCCCCAAGTCTTCCGAGTTGGAAACCCAAAAACAGAAGTACCCAAAATCACGGGACACTTGAAAATTTTTGAAGTGACTTCCCCCAACATCCTACACTGAGTAAGTGGCAGAGCTAGGGAAGAAAAAGCCCTGAGTCTTGACTGACACCCCCCAGGTCTAGTTACTAAGCCAGACTGACTCTGCTTTGTGTGTAGAAGCTCTTCCTATGCCTAACTCTGTCAGCGTGTATACTTACTGCACAACCGTCTAGGACAGCCCTTATGTAAGGGTTGTTGTCGTAGGACATCTCCTCGTCGTTGGAGCCCAGGAAGCGGATGGCTTTGTCGTAGCTGCCCGTGGTGGCATCCTGCCATGCTACAGACTGGTAGCAATTATAGGTGATGTTCTGGTTTGCGGAGGCGCTCAAGAGCCTCAGGAAAGTCATCTGCACCACTCCGATGGGATTGCCGTCCGAATCCACATAGGAAAGCTGAGAGAAATGGAAAACAAAGAAGGGGAAATACTAGGCAGGGATGTGAAACACACATTTGGGAAACTCAAGTAGCCGATGCAGAATTATGGACTCGAAAATGCTCCGTGGGCGAGTTCATCTCTTCATGGAAAACGGATACCTGTAGTTAGCATGCCACCATGCCTGTCATCTCTATCCATTCTTATCAGCATCCTGTCAATGGACACTTGCACTCCACTGCAGCTCCCAGCACTGGCATACATGTCACAGACGAGACAGTCCCTTTGCCTGGGTGGTTAGGACTTCATTACACACACACACACACACACACACACACACACACACACACACACACA
>NW_020664589.1:11711767-11858896 GCF_002925995.2 Terrapene triunguis | reverse complement strand
CACACACACACACACACACACACACACACACACACACACACACACACGACCGTTACTGACCAATTAAAAGGTCAAATTATAGGCTCCTGCTAGGTTATGACTTTCTATTACAGGACCGTCTCCACGGTTTCGCTGCCATTGCTTGGATGCCAGCCATCCCTACTGCTCTGCAGGGAATGTTCTTTCTCCAGCTGATTCTCGGCCATCTGTGAATAAAAAAAACTAAGGGAAAAGTGGGGCATACAGTCAAGGGGAGATAAGTCTCCAGGACTTCCGTCCTGTTGGAAAAACATGGAAAGAAGGGGGGGGGGGGGGGGCTCAGTGCTGAGTAAGCTCTGGTCCCATGGAAGTCATGGGGCATATTATCCTTGACTTCAATGAGAGCAGAGTTAGGCCAGCACTGAGGGCTTCAGAAAACCCTACCCTCCATCTTCTGAAAGAATTTGCCAAAGGTAACACTGTTGATGGAGCATCTTTAGCTTTGTCTGTAGTTTGGCACGTGAGATCTTCTGATCCTGGAGGACATCTTTTGATGTATGGGCTGAGGTATTTTGCCAGGAGTTGGTGTTCCCCCCATCAAATAGCTTTGAAAGAAGCCACAGTCCTGTTCATGGCTCGGTATGTGTTCTCTTCCTCTGCATGTGCTGGTTTACGGTATGTATGCAGAGGTTCTGCAGGGGGATCCTTCCAAAGCCTCTGACAAAACAGCGTTCAAGGCCCTGTCGTCTGCTAAATTTGAGGGTAGAAGGATTTTAAAATATTCAGCTTTCACCTCTTGTTTACCCTAATGCTGGAACTTCTTCCGCCAAACTAGCAGCACCAGGCCTGGAAACTAGGGAAGGCGGTTTGGCATTTGAGTAAACGATAAATCCACTGTACATTTCAGCAGGGACTCACGAGACTGAGCTTTTTAATAGACTCCTCGTTTTCATGGCTGGGACACCTTTACACTCCCAGAGGATGGCACTGAAACACCAACAGCTGCCAAGTTGAATGCACCCGGAAACCTGGTTATTTGCTATTACTCCCAGCAGCATTTGTGCAAGAAAAGCATCAGAATCTGAAAGAGGCACAATCGGTAGCACTGATGAGGAACAAAAGCGAGGAATGGACAGGAATATGGGGGTATTGGCGGATGACAGCAGATAGAAGATCCCTGAGGGTGGCAAGATTGGACAAGGTGAGTGGGCGGAAGAGGAGGAAGGGAGAAACAGAGGTTATTTGGGGAGGAGGGAGAGCGAGAGAGAGAGGGAGATAGTGTGTGACACTAGCAAGATGTAGCGGGCCTAGAGAAGAGATGGGCAAAGCCACTGATCTATGGTGGGGAACCCCACCCAGTCAAGGAGCCTATCGGTTTGCAATTTTTAAAAGCTTTTACTGCATGCCATGAAATCTATGGCAATGCATTTACTCTTTCCCATCCTTCCGTATTCCATGTAAAGGTATGAAAATCACCTTCTCTCCCCTTATGGTGTATTATATCTTTTGCAATACACAGCTATGTGAAATCCTCTACAGCTCATTACAACTCGGACCCTTTGATGGACCTGAAAGCAATACTGCTCTGGAAGGCTTTTCATTTGCAGCTGGGACCTCGTCCTGTAGGCTATCAAAGGCCAAGTGAGCGAATGCATCATATATCCATTCCGATGTGGTTTTAAACTAATTACACAGAGACAGCATCTGCTGTCATGGCCAAGCCAAGAGAGCTGACACTTATAAATGTGATCTATAGGCAGTCGCTTCCTTTTGAAATAATCTGGAGAAAAATTCAGACACGCAAACCGTGCAGCGTTCTTTGCGGTGTCATCAAACTTCAAGGTACAGTACACACTGCAAACAGTAGGAGAGATTCACGGCCAGACAAAATCAGCAGCAATGGGTAATAATAATACATCATAATAACAATAACAATAATAAGAATAATATATACACGTATTCATACCAACCGGTTCCCGTGTCAGGATCCCATTGCGCGTCTCCTCCTGAGTGTTAAACATGACTGAACAGGAGAAAGCCATGCATGCCAGATGAGAAAATATGAGTGAGCCACCAGGATATAGAAGGAGATGAACACACGTGCTAACTGCCCAGCACCTGTTCAGGGGCCCACACAGCTACTGACATGCATTACCCAATTCCACCAAGTCTCTTTTTTTTTTAGCTGTGTTTGACTTGGGCATCCAGTATCCCTTTGAAATGGGCAGAGATGCGGTTCTTTAGATGCTGGGCTAGGGTCCAATCCCAAAGCCCTTCAACTGGAGCCAATGGGGTAAGTTATGTGCAAGAGAATTGCTCGTGGGAGTGTGGCTTTGCAGAATCAATCCCTTCCTTAGTTATGCATTACAATAACAATTCATGATGGATGCCATCTGGCAATACATGATTATAGGCTTGGATAGGTATAAAGCATAATTAGCTCCAATGGGAGTCACACACACATGCAAGAGCTGGTGTGCGCACCCCAGAAGAAAAGATCTGTAATCCTTTTACTTTTTTAACTATATCCATCACTGAGAAGTGGTAGGAATTAACATGGTCATCTGTCTGTATTTCACTGATATTAACCAGTGGGTAAGAGATAATGGGATGGAAACATCACACCAGATGATATTTCTGTTTATGATGTTAATGTCCTTTTAGATCTGTGGGATTCTACAAACTATCCCAAAAGAAAGGCCAACATTTTTAAAAGTGGGCCCTTCAATTCCTGTTCAGCCACCTAAATAAGTGGCCTGAGATTTCAGCCGTACTGAGAACCCACAGCTTCCATTCACAGCCCCTGTGAAAGCAATGGAAAGACTCTAACATGTTTAACCCTGGGGTATTCCATTGACAAATATCTTCTAGGTGCTGGGGGCTCTTTTCAAAAGAAAATGTAGCATAGGTACAGAGCAAGAAAACGGCAACAGAGAGAGACGAAACAAAGGGCTCCAAATAGCTTTGAAGTTCCTAGCAAAAAGAAACAAACCCCCAAACCGAAATTTTAGACTGGCTATTCAGCCCTTAAAGTGAGTGGCTAATGCTCAATGGACTAAAAAAAAATCAGTAAAACAGATACAGATATTAATTAGTGAAGTATTTTGAAGTTAAGTCATGAGAAATTGCCCCCTCCCCCCCGAGATGTTTAAGAGGCTGAAGTGCTGGTTTTAAGCCCCTGTGTGATACGTTCAGAATACAACCCCGCTGTTTGGGGCGTGCGCTGCAGGAAAGCTATGGAAGCCGTTGCTTTCTCATGGACAGAATCAGAGTATTCAGCGCGTAGTGACAAAGAATGTGGCTTGAGCAAATAAGGCAGTGGCTTTGTTTACGGGTTGCTTTTTAAGGTGGAAGTTTGATGTGTACTGCAGCAAAACTCTGCAGAGGAAGTTCCAGGAGGCCCACACAGCCTGAGCAGGCTGACTCTGTGTGTGAGGAAGGAAGGAAGATGCTGGGTACATACAGTGGGTCAGTTCCTCCCCTAGTGCAAAACGGTGTAGCTCTAATTCAGGGGTTCTCAAACTGGGGGTCGTGACCCCTCAGGGGGTCACGAGGTTATTACATGGGCGGGTCGCGAGCGGTCAGCCTCCACTCCAAACCCCGCATCACCTCCAACATTTATAATAGCATTAAATATTTTTAATTTATAAGGGGGGGGGGTCACACTCAGAGGCTTGCTGTGTGAAAGGGGTCACCAGGACAAAAGTTTGAGCACCACTGCTCTAATTACTCGGGTGGTGCTGAGGATCTGGCCCCAGGTGTATTCTTTTCTTCCCAAATCCCATTGATTTCCACAGAGCTCATTTCTTGCTTGTTCACAAGTCCAAACAGACCAGAGATTCATTCAGGAGCTTTCTGTTCTTTGAAGGGCCCTGTTCAGGCTAATCATTCCACAATGAGACCTACAAACATAGTTTATGGACCCTCGGATACTGTTCTGTATTTCCATGAAATGCGGTCATTCTCCAGTAGATTTCATCTTTCCAAGAAGTGCAGCTACATCCCAACACCCCTGGGGCACATATTGTAGATCAGTGGTTCTCAACCACGGGGCCCCCGGGGGCTGCAAGGAAGTTTCAAGTGCTCTGCCAAAATAAGCCAGCGAGCAGGGCCAGCGCTGGACTTGCTGGGGCCCAGGGCAGAAAGCCGAAGCCCGAGCCCTTCCCCACCCCAGGCGGGGCTGAAGCTGTGGCCTGAGCAACAAAGCTTCGAGGGGCCCCCTGTGCTGTGGTTGCCCTGCTTGCTACCCCCAAATGCCGGCCCTGGCTTTTAAGCTCCTGGATATGCAGAAAAATAGTTGCGGCAGAGGCAGGCTGAGGAATTTTTATAGCATGTTGGGGGCCTCAGGAAGAAAAAGGTCGAGAACCCCTGTTGTAGATGTTTGTTCATCAACTATCCATGCTTTCCTGCTTTCCTCACTTCCCTGGTTTCTCTGTTGTAGAATGTAGGTATCATGAATTGTTTAACTGACAGAGGTTCTTCTTCCCTTTATAACTTTAACAGTGTCTCTAGGCCAAGTTCTAGTTCACACAGGCTTAGAGAGTATGTGCGTGGTTTCAAATCCTTCTTCTTCAGTGGCTTTACTCCATTTCTCCAAGACTAATGGAGGTGGTGTGGACGTGGGATACTTCTGCTAGGAGAGTGTATTGAAGACAGACTCATGATGTCCTGGACTCAGCAACAATATCGGGACATGAAACTGAAGGATCTAACTCCAGTGGGTTGGCTTATTTCTCTATTATATGCCTTATGTGCATTAGAGTTGGTTGAAATACAGAAAATAATTCACAGACATTTTTGATGGAAAAACTTCCCATTTTTTCACTGGAAAACTTCCTTGTAAAAAAAAAAAAAAAAAATTCTGGCCAAGTCTAGTATTCTTGTAGACCCGATCACTGTGGTATGGAAGTGTTGATCTAGGCTATAGTTAGTAGGTTTTGGTAGCACAGTGATGACTGGTTGTGATTCAGAACAGTGGCCAGTTCCAGCTGCTAGATTCCGCTACCGCACTAAAGGAGCTACCAGTTCCTGCCAGAGGCTCTGATCCAGCAAGGTACTTCAGCGAATGTCTAGTGTTAAGCACATGAGTAATCTCATTGGCTGTTCACATACTGGGCATGTGCTTACAGCCTTGCTGAATTGGGGCCTGCACCCCATTACCTTCCCCGAAGAGGGTCATATAAATGTGCCTCCAATATATTTTAGTCAGCGTTCCACCTTAATTTTTTTTTAAAAGGTGTCCTAGGATGGTTATTAGTCCAACATGCAGAGTGCAAACAGTTTGGCCATAACCAAAGCGGATGTGGCTGACGTGCTCAGATTCAGACTGTAGGGCCAAGGTTAGCCACTTACCAAGGAACCCCGCTTGTACTGACTATACCATGTGGAAGGCTGCTCTTTGGGCCAACGAGCCATTTTGCTCTGTAAAATATGAGACGGGTTAAAGACCAACAGAAAGTGGTAGGGTGCCTCTTACCAGTTTACCGCGCTTGAATTCACTGAACCAGGAGCCCGGGGTTTCCTTTGGCCAAGAAGTAATTCTAGCCTAAATTGTGGGCGGGAAAGTGGAAGAGAGAAAGAGAGAAACAAAGAAAGAAAAGGTTACATTCAATTGTACATCCTGGGTCTGTCTGTCTCACTGAAACTGTCCAACTTTGTTTAACACATAGTTTCTTAAACTTTATACACTGGTAATAAAAACAGTCCGCTGAGTCCTAGGGTCCTGACAGCTTCGAAATTAGAACGTTCACCGCTTGACATTGGGGTTAGGACATTCCACCACTGCACACAGGTATAAACTGCCTTGGTACCACCTTTCATTGCTAAGAGGTTAATGATCTGTAACCTCTAGATATCTGCTGATGGAAAATTGGCATCACATTTTGCAGACGGATGGCAAAAAAAAAAAGAGAGAAAAAAGTATTAGTGGTAAATGATCCATTTATCTACATGGGGATTGGTGGGGAGCAAGGATGGAAAAGCAGCACTGAGAATGGAGAAGGCTGATGTCAGTCCAATGTCAAATCCAGATGTGCTGGAGCAAGGAGAGGTAGGCTAGGAGAATTAATAAAACACCAGCATCTGCTTTGTGTGTTTGAGCACCAGTAACATACTGTAAATGGAATGTGTAGTCCATGGCAGGTAATGAACCAGAATACATGGTGGAGTCCCAATTGAACAGTCTGTAATGAACCAGATTGTGACCTTGATAAGGAGATGAGTTGCCAAACCATCCTTCCGGGAGGACCTTTTACAGCTGTGAATTTGAATATTCTCTTTTCAGTCAGAACAAGGGATGTGTTTAATGGGGGAGGAGGCAGGGATAGAGTTTAGTTAATATTCCCTCATTATTCCACTAACTTCCTCACTGTTCCTTTCACTCTCTCCAAGAACAATGGCTGAACTAGATGTAGGTGCCTTGGGATTATTCTTTCCTTCACAGGAGGAGAACCATAACATGAAACGGTGCATTTTTGCCATGCTGTGGATGCACCGAGATGGGATACATTTTTCAGGCCATGCAGCGGCCCATAACAAAATATCCACAAATACCTATGCAAGTATTTAATGTTAATGAGGTAGATAGTTTCATTATTGCATATGGAATATAATAGGCTGGATTCTCCTCTCACTTATGCCAGTGTATGTGATAGAAGAATCAATTCCACTGGGAATACTGCAATAACTTGCAAAGTCAACACTGTAAGGATTTTAATACTCAGATTTTGATAGTTTAATAATCAATGACTGGAGGAGAACAACGGTGGTCTAACACCAAAGAGAAGAAATGTATCTTCTGTTTAAACAATCCCCAAAAGAACCCCTGGGAAATTCTGCACTGCGCATCGCTTGTTCCATACTGATGTACATTTCTAGGGGTTGAAATTATCTCAGCAAGTGAACATCTTATATCAGGGTGCACAGGAGCAATGAATCGCTCTTGTCTATACCCTAACCCAGCGTGTGAAGACCTTCTTGATGGTACAGAGAGGATCCTTGACAGCCACCTTGGAAGAGATCACATTTACCTAGTGGAGAAACTAAATTTAAGAGTAGGTCTTTACACCTGGTGATCAGCCCCATAATATAAAGGGGATGGATATGGGGCAGTGAGGAGTACCTTACTGCAACTGAAAGACACTTAGAGAACTTGTCTTGGTCAACTGGATGTGACTGGCTGAGTTATTACTGGGGGGATCCTTGGAAGCATGAGGATGGGAGAGCATATCATTGCCCATTACTAAACCGATTCACACCCGGTCTGCGTACCAACTGAATGCCATGAACTCTCCTGATCCTAGGTGTGGTACTTTGGAACACCCAAGTACCCAACATAAATAACAGGAGAAATTACAGCAGAACAACATTTCTCCACTATGTCAGAAGTCTTGGTCAAAGTAGAAGAGAAACCAGCAGTGCTGAGGGACAAAACCATCAGAGTAGCTGTCACTGCTGAATTGGGGATAAAAAGAATAGATTAAATAAACCTCATGGTGAACTACAGTAGAGACAATGATGGAGAAGTTTGCCTTTGTAAAGCAATGCAAAAAAAGTAAGGTATCAGCATTCATCATGCTTCAGAGACCATCAAAACCTTGCCCTAAAACAGTGTAAAAATTGCTTACTCATTCAGTGAAATGCACTCAGTAAACATATTCCAAAACCAATCTAGAATCTGACATTAACAAACACATTGGATCTTTAATTTTTACTTTCCATTGTTGAGTTTATCTGATCCAGGTGACTGGCTATGAATATGCACAATAGGAAACACTCCATTACCAGCTTCAGAGGAAAAATATACAGTTTGTGGGAACTTACTCCTTCAGATTTCTTATCAGGGAAGATACAGGTCTCTCCACCAGCTGTGAAGTTACAGTAAACTTTGAAAGAGTCCCTTGAACACCCTTGATTAGGATCAACCCAGTATTCACCTGGAAGTTGGAGGAAAAGGGATTAGCCTATATGAAGTTAAGAATGTATCAGAACTTCCACAGGATCAAACCCAACCATTTCCATCCCTGGGATAAGATTACATTACATGTATGTGGACAGCCAACACATGTTTCTCCTTATATAGTAATCCAGACCTGGATATAACAAGGCTCCACAATCAACATGCAAAGTGCAGTATGTGGAACAGTGCATACATTCAGAACTGGATCACTACTACGGTGATCCTACTGCAGCCTTATCCGCACCGGGGAAATGTCCAAATAAATGCTTCATTAATTCCACCACCTATTGGTGGCTGTTGGAACAGGTGGTAGCCATAGTGTAGACAAGGCTCCAGTGGCCAGACCCACAATCTGGCCCTCAGTTTATATCTACACAGTACTTCATGCTTGACATGTTGGATTTATAGTAGAGCTGGTTGGATATTTTCTGTCAAAGCTGTTTCAGTGGAAAAACTGGGTTTTTGACCAAACAAAATTTGTCACGAAAAGTGTGTCTACTTCCTGTGGAAATTTTCAGTGTTTCATTGGAAAAAATGGAATGCCTGAAACACCCCCCAGTTTTTGACTTTTGGCCAAAACCGGAAGTATTTTGATTCAAAATGGCACTGTGATGCCTCATGGGAGTTGCCGTTCGAATGCTTTCTGCTCCCATTTTCCTCTACGGGCTAGGCTCTCTGGCCCAACTACACCTCCCAGGGTGCAACTGGGTGAGGGGCTCTTGTGACAAGCCCCTACCCTTCACCTCATGTTTGCAGGAAAATACACATTCTATTTTCCTACCAGCACTAAGTGGTACTAACTGGGTTGTGCAGATTTATGAACTCTGCTGAGCTCTCTCCTGCCCCTAGCCCCACTCACAGCCCCAAGCACCCACCATCTGGGAAGTCAGGGTGGCAAAGCTGCAAATCCTTGCAGGTTCGAGCTGGGTTGTGCTGAGTGCCCAACGGATGCTTCATTTGCTCAATTTCCAGTTTCAAAGAGTTCAAGGAGCCAAAGATCTCCTCCATGCCATCTGCATAATCCATGTAGTTGTCGGTGTTTCCCTCATCAACCAGTTGGCTTGCGTCAATGTTTCGCCTGGTCCTCTTGGAGGACTGGATAGGCAGGGGCTGGATCACTTCCCCGGGAGGACCCTGGGTGTGAGGAAAGAACTTGAAACATTAGTTTCACGGGGGAAACGTGAAAGAAACAGAAGAGACAGCCACAGGAATGAACATGCTGCACTAGTGACAGGAAGAGTCACCGCCACAGGACACGCACACACAGGAGGTCTCAAAGGTCCATTATGGTACTAATGAAAATCCTCAGTCACCAGTGAATTTTACAGGGCTCAGGCATTCAGCCTGTGTAGTAGGAGAGAGTCTGCACAAGGCATGCAGACTGCTGGGAAAGTCTTTTGGTGCTCAAAATATCCACCTTGGTTGGAAAGTGTTTCAAAAAAGATGCTCCACCTTCAGCCTGTGGGTTGATCCTTTCCACGCACACCTCTTTCCTTTTTTTGTTCAGCCTTCTTGCCTCATCTCCCTCTCTGGTATTTCTAAGGCACCCATCTCCTCAGTATGGACCCACTGCATGCTGCCTCTTTATCAAGAACTGGGGTTCTCAGGGGTATGTCACACACTAATTCTAGCTCTCACTTCACCATAGGCTTCACCACAATGGGTTATACTTACAGGAGGTCCTGGTGGGCCTGGATGGCCAGATTCACCCTTTGGACCCGTTGGACCCTGAGTGCAAAAAACAGAAACAAGTGTGAGTGGCTCACTCAGTAAATACCAGCTGTCACAAATTCTCCATGCATGTCATTCTTTCTTTAAATTCCTTTCTACTCTCTCCCTCAGCCTCCAGCTACCCCAAGCACACATGGTTCTAACTAGGGCCTGTCAAAATATTTTTTTGGGATGAAAAATAGCTTTTTAACCAAAATGAATATTTTTGCAGAACATTTTCATTTTGGCAGAAATTTTCTGATATTTTGCTGAAAAAACAGAAGCTGAAAAACTTTTTCAGTAAAAGTTTTTGGCAAAATGTCCACATTTTGGTTAGGATTTATGTAGAAATTTTGGCTCTCCTCTACCCCCCCCCAAACATGAACATTTTAAACCAAAAAGATTTTCAGAAATTGAAACAGAAATTTTAGGTTTTTGTTCGTATAATGAATAAACTGAATTTTGTGTATAGAACATACTGATAAACACATTTTTTTAAATTTCCCCATTAAAAGTAACTTGCATTTTTCAACCAGCTATAGTTCTAACTTCACAGAGGAGAAACTGGTGACATTAAACTAGTTTAACTGGGTGTTTTCCACCCATTTCTTCACTCTGTCACACCTACCACTTTTCCATTTTTCCCTCCCTCTCTCACTGTTCATTTTTAAGGTCTCCATCTTTACAGCAATAGGTTTTTTTCTTACTTTCCACTGTTTTAATATTTCTGATCTTTTCAACAGTGATGTGGCAGAAAGTACAATGGGCTTAAAAGAAATATTTCCAATTATAATTTTTCATTTTAAACAGCCTGAAAGGACTGTGATTACTAAAATAATCTTTAGCTAATTGCCTTGACTCTACTGATTTATAATGGTGATAGTAGGTTATGCACCTAATAAAAATTCCTCTGCCTTTTAATTTTGTATTGTCTATACTTACTGATGACCCTTTAGCACCCTTTGGACCAGGGGGACCCTGAACGGAGGAAGGAGAAAAATATATCATTAGCATTGGGCAAAAAATGTGAAATCATTTCATAGTCATTTGAATTTTTCAATGAATTCACTTCAGCCACGTTTGTGCCCGTTTTCTGCGGACATTTGAAGAGTTTGACTTTACTTGCTTATTAGTGAACATCAGAAATGTATTATTAATAATAACAAAGCACTTCAAAGTGCTACACAAATATTGATGAACTTAGCTGCACAATACCCCGGGGAGGTGTGTATCACACGATTATCCATATTTCATGGAAGCTGAGGTACTAAGCATTTATGTGACTTGTCAATGGTCACACATTGCATCAGTGGCAGAGCCAGAAATAGACCCCAGATAGTTTGACTCGCAGTTCTGTGCTTTTGCTGCTTGACCAAATGGCTTTTCGATTTCAGCTACATACCGGTAATCCTGGTGGACCTGGAGGTCCAATTGGACCAGAAGGACCGTTGATACCCTAAAAAGTAAAGGCAAAATAAAGTTTATTTCAATGTATTCATGTTGGTCATCATCTACGTACCATCCTGCAGGCTTATCCATGCAGGTGTGAGAGTCTACACACGGAGATCAATGTACCGTCCCAGGGCCTGACTCTTTAAAAGAGCCACCTCATTTCCAGGTCTCAGTTTTTTCCATTAGAGATAGGCCCAAGTTGCCCACTTCCCTGACCTTTCAGAGCACAGGGTTTCAGCGTCTCTTTAGAAGGACAGGCCCAAATCCCTAAGACCAAAACCAATTTTGGATCTGGGTCAAAACTTCCCTTAAATTGAATTCCCTTAAGCTGAATAGCTTCCAGCTGGTGCCCATCACTAGCTTCTATAGTATGGTATATTTGTGTAGGAAATGTCATTAAAGAGTTAGCAAAAGCACCCTGTGTCATGCTGAGATGATGTCTCTGACCAGAGAAGGCCAACTCTACTATTAAAAAGCCACCTGATGAAAGGAACAAGGTTTTAATCCTTTAAGCCCAGTATGAAGGCTCAGCATAGCTTCCCAGGCACATTTAAGGAAAGTCTCACGAATGACTCCAAAGTGCCCCTAAAAACACCTACCTGCTCTCCTTTAGGTCCGGATGAACCCTGGGGTCCTGGGAGACCTCTGTCACCCTTTTCTCCCTGCTCACCAGGGGGCCCAATGAGGCCAATTAAACCTGGATGACCCTAGAGAAAATAAATAGCAGAGTTTAATTAAGATCAGCTGTGTCATACTCTGGAAGGTGTTGAGCACGAGAAATTCCTCCAGAAGACCCACCTATAAAAGGAAGAAACTAAACAAGTGGAAGGAAAGTGTTTGTACCTTTTGGGAATCCAGGGATGAGCAGGCACAAGGAAAGTGTTTGTAGCTGAGCATGAAAAGCGGCCAAAAATGCCCACAATTCCTAGTGTAATGAAAAACACTAGCTTTTTGCTAAAGGAATACTGTAAATATGATAACAGAAGGGGCACTGCTGTACTCTGGAGTCTGTTCTTTTCATACATTGGCATATGTTACGTTAATTTCTACAAATAAGGTTCAGAACCATTACCTCAAGCAAGCGTGTCTACCAAGTTACTGCCTCTTTATTTGCCTCTTGCTAGCTGCATGCGCTACACAGCCATGATAACTAAAGATCGCATAGGGACATAAGCATAACAGAATGGATCAGTTTAGTTTCCTGCATAAGGTATCAATGCCAGGTAACTCCTAGGAAGGTGTAAAACATTAGCCATGGATTCCAATGTGTAATGCTACACACTGAACTATGGGGAGAAATTTCTTCCTGACCCACCTACAGGTCTTCCTGGTCAGTGAACCCGTCTGATACTCAACATATATACCCTGAAGATTCATAACTGAGGTAGTTGTCATGATCAACATCTCTTGTATGCTTGAGGCCTGCTCTAAAGAACTGCCTAACACTATTATATCCTGATGTTATGATATCCTCAACAGTCCCTCTTTCTGTTTTAGCACGTCCTGTGGTGAAAACAGTGAATTCTTGGTGAATGTGGAATCTTACTGTGTACTATGCATAGAGGGATACATTCATTCCCATGCAGAGAGACTGCACAAGGCCTATGCACCACTTCAGTCTCATTTAAGACCTCAAAATAGGGTTTATATTGGACTTAAGCAGTGCAGAGACCTTTGTGGAGCTTACTTCACAGGGGTGGATTTCACCCCGAAAGCTACAGAATCTGTTATAATATACATGTCATCACCATAGCAACACTATTGACATCTATTATGTACTGTCCTTAGAGTTGGGGGGGGATCAATGAATTTGAAAATAAAAGTATCTGAACATGTTTTATGTAGCAGTCTCACCTTTTCACCTTTAGGACCCGAATCTCCCTTAAGACCAGGTAAACCAGGTGGGCCCTTAAAAAAAAATAAAAGAAGAGGAAACTCAGATAAAAATAATATACACCAAATGCAAAATTCTGTATATAAGTAACCAAACAACTGGGACTATAAAGACATACCAGTGGGCCCGGAGGACCATCGGGGCCTGGGGAACCGGGGAGCCCTTGTTCACCCTGTAAAACAATGCAATCCACTCAGATTAGGCATTCATAGTAGAGGTTGTCTAGTGGTGAAATTCTAGATCTGAGCACCCCAAACTTTACCCTTCCATATGTGAACTCTGTGGCTTGGGCCCAGCTCTAGAAAAAAGGATTCATTCTATAACCATTATTAAATGTATATATTTTAACCTTAATTAACCTTAATTTTAACACCCAATTAGAAATGCTCCAGAAGCACGCACATGGTCTGGGCCTGATGCAAAGACCACTGACGTCAGGAGTCTTTCTAGCAACTTTAAGGAGCTTTGGATCCAGTCTTCTGAAATTAAAATAAACAAACAAAAAAGCAAAACACAAGGCCCAATCTTGAAGTCCTCCTTTACTCCTGACTAAGTGGCAATGAGAGTTTTGCCCAAGTGCACCAAAGAAACGAAAGTTAATAGGACTTTGGCTCCCGTGTGCCTAAGTCTCTTTTGAAAATGGGATGTAGGCGCTTTGGAAAATTTTACCCTAGAGTTTCTTCAACCTTTAATAAAAAATGAAAGCCAAACAAACACAATTTCCCTTGACTTCCTTGTCCTCACCGTAAGTAAAATAAATACCAACCCACCCCATCCTTCCCACCCCAAAACTCAGCCAAAAGCCACGGAAAAGAACAGATATTCCATCATGCTTTAAAAGTCAGCAGACTTGGCCTCTATTGGACCACTGGGGGTTGGGGGAGTGAATTCTAGAGCCATGGCCTCTCTATTAAAATCACCGAGCCACCAGACATCAGGCATTCAAGTCTGGAGACTGTTTGCTTCTGTGGCCCAGCTACAATGGTGCCTGGGGCGAAAGGCATCCCCTAAGAGAGATGCTTTCTTGTAAGGCCTGGTCATTATTCCTGTTCAAAAGCTTGCCGGGGCTACCCGCAGTTTTTAAATACTCACCACTGGGCCAGGAATTCCTCGAAGGCCATCGGGACCAGGTTTCCCTGGAGCTCCCTGGGGACCAACAGGACCTGTCTTCCCAGGAGGTCCTTCCAGACCAGATTCACCCTGGTGGCAAGCGACAAAGTGATTCAGTTTTCAATTGCTCTTTAAATAGTCTAATTACAGTTGATCAGACCTACTGTGATGCATGCAACTCCCTATTTTTATACCTTCCTGCACACCCCATCCTGCTCTCTACTGCACCCACTGAAAGCCAAATCCTGGAGTTGCAGTACTTTTCCATTTCCACCTGTTTACTGACCAACTTGCAGTATTGCTTAGACTGTACGCTCTACCATCTTTTTGTTCGGTGTTTGTACAGCACCTAACACAATAGTGTGTGACTAGGGCTCCTGGGTGCCACCACAACGTACATCATAACTAATAATAATAAATAATAATAATAATAATGTAACTTACAATACCATTTGCAACACTATTCTATTTTTGGCTCAACATCGTTATTGAGATAATCACTGTTTGCGAATATCATGTTTGCTTTATGATATTATAGAGTCCTGTATACACGGTGCTATTTGCAAAACGGTAAATGACACTTTTGATACCAAAAACATATTCCAAAGCCCTTTACAATTCCATAAATATCCAGCGGAATTTGTTAAATGGCAAAACAAACACTTAGAAGATAAGTCTTCATTTGAAGTTGATGGCCCCAAATTCCAGGTTTGATGGTTTGTTGAAATACAAAGTGAAATGACATTCTGTTCTTCCCACACAAGATTTTATGAGGTGTTGCATACAGAGGGCTGCAGAGGGCACAGCTGAAGATCCTGATTTTATCAATATATGTTCATCCCTTACCTTGGCTCCTTTCTCTCCTTGTCTTCCTTCAGGACCTGCTGGACCAGGAGGACCCTAGTGAGAACATGAAACAGAAGCAATAGCATCTTAGACCACAGTTTGTCTGGAATGGCTGTGGTGGTATTTACAGAGATACTGTAAACAAGAAGGAAAATAATATCAAGGTGGCTATCTGCCAATGGTCTTAAAAATTAACACCCTTATAAATAAACCTTCTACCCTTCTCAGATGAACATTTGGCAGAGAAATCCTGAAATAGGCTGGGAGAGCCAAATGTTTTATCTCATTTTATTTTGGATACCAATAACCTGATCTAAAGCCCATAGAATTCAATAGGCATCTTTCCATTAACTTCCATTGGCTTTGGATTGGCCTCTAACCATCGTTAAACACTGCCAACAAACTATTGCATTTCCGTATGTGAATTTTCTCACATTTTGTTCTTAGTTTCAGAAAATAAATGATTCTGAGTTACTGATTCAGTTTTTGGGGGTGCATACGTGTGAGCACCCCCCAAGAGACGCACATGCATACATTTTTGGGAGAGCTGGTGCCAAATTCCACTGTCTTGGGGACTCCAAGAGCAGTGAACTCTGTCCGTTGTTGTTTGCAGGATCAATCCATAAACAGGCAGGCAAATGCAGATCAAGATATTTCCTTAACAATTGTTTTCAGCCTATATTACTTTTACTGACCATTTTGCACACAGGCCAGAACTCCAGCTGGTTTAAATAGGCACAGCTCCATTGACTTTTGCCCATTTGCACCAGTGGAGGCTCTGGTCCCATATTTCTATACATCAATATGACAATATTGCAAGGTTGATATCTGAAGTGACAAATGTTGCCATGCAAAGCAGATATTTACCATCTTATCAGAACGTTAAGAATTCTACTGAGTGAACTGACTGGGTAAGGTCTGTTAGAATTAAAGCATAATAATGATACTAATTTCAGAAATCTCATTAAAATGTACATGAAACAACATTCTAACAAATTAACTTACCCTCTTCCCCGGGGGACCTGATGGGCCTGGTTCTCCAGTTGGGCCAGGAGATCCCTAGGTTAAAAGTGGAAGAAAACAGCTCATAATTGTAATATGACATGTAAAAGAAACAGACCAGGTATCTTACATGTGACCTGACCAATTCTAGTTTGCATTAGAATTAAGAATTAAGGAGAGGCAGACAATATAAGGTATGAGTGCTAATCAGAAAGCTGATCTCTCATTTTACCCCATCTTATGATGTAAGAACAAAAGGGTGACTTGAAATATAATAGGCATCTTAAAATGCATAAAAGGAAACACATAATATACTCAAGCTATAAAGTCCACTGCTGGGGTCCAGTAAATCATGGACAGTTAGACTTAGAAGAGAGGGAGAGATTTTCACAGCACAAATGGAAGTGAGGTACTTAGCTCCCAGTAGAAGTCAATGGGAGTTAGGTGCGTAACTACCATTTGTCCCTTTGAAAATTTCTCCCTACATTCCTACATTTCTAGTGATCTGGGCAAAGATTAGACCTAGGAACAAGGAGCTGGTGAATACCATACTCCTAATACCTAACAGACCTTGTATACCAGAATGTACTTACAGTCTGACCAGGTTCACCATCGTCACCTTTGTCACCTGTGGGACCATCTTGACCCTAGGAGGAGGAAAATGAGTTTTATATACTAAGAATTGCCTTTCTCCAGTCCAGAGTGAAAGCAGTTCATTCTGACTGCCTCACTGAGATCATTTCTGAATGGTTGGCACTTACAGCCGGGCCAGGTTCTCCAGGGGGGCCAGGATCACCAGGAAAACCAACTGGACCCTGCAAAAGGAAGGAGAAAGATATCCCCAGGTCAGCTGCGGTACAGTTACCGGAGAACTCTAAAGCAACATATATCTGTTATTCCAGACACAACTGAAAGAGCTACTGTACACAGCAAAGTCTTGAGTCACATAGCTCTGACATGTTCAAAGTCCAGATCACCAACGCTGAAAGGATCCTAAGTTTTGGACCATGCCATCATACATGGAGATGAGCTGTGAAGCTCAGATTGGAATCCAAACTTTTGAAAAGTTCAGGGGTGTTAATATACAATGTTTGGGTTATCCCATTATAAACATGGGGCAAGTCGTAAGAACTTTTCCAAACTTTGAGACTGTTTGGAGCTGGAAGTTTTGTTTTGATTAATTAAGTGAGCAGGACATAGATCTTGAGCTGGCCCTCTGTGAGAAAAGGACTGATTATTCTAGTATTAACTGAATATACTATAAACTAGGAGTATTCATCCTTAAAAATCCCAATGGAATTGGTTTGAACTTGGGCACCACTAGAAGGTATGGTTCATTTGACTGCTAAGCAATCTCAACTTTCCCGAGCATCTTTGGAACACAGCTTTCAAAAAGGAACCCTCCGTTTAACACTTTTCCTATATGATGGGCTACTTACAGGGCTACCTTTAGGTCCATCATCACCTGGTGGACCTTTAGGGCCAGGAGGACCAGCAGCACCGGAGGGGCCTGCTTCTCCCTTTTCACCTCTTTCTCCTTTAGGACCCTGTAGGGAAAACAGGATTTTCCATTAGGTAGAGAAAAAGCTGGTATTTACTTTATTTGTTTTATATGTTCAATTATACCTCTCAGAATACCTGGACATTATTTATTATAAATACCTCCTGCTCCAAATAATTAGACGGCCCCTGTGTTGTTCTTATTAAGGCCTGGAGAAGTTTTATTTCACAACTGTTCTTTTTGGCCAGCCTGCTGTAAGCTGCAGCCAATCACAGTCTGTTCTGGCCCCTGCCGTCCACAACCCTTCCTTCCAAAATGGAGGATGAATTCAGTCTCTGCATCCTTACCCATCAATGACCATTATTCCACACAGCACTCTACTGAAACCTCAATCTCCGACTCCTCAAGCCAAAGCTTGGGGAAAGACAGGCCTGAAAAACCTTAGACTTTCAGGGAGCACTGAGGGGGAGAATGAATTCCATTGTTCACTAGCCTTTATACATGTTTCAGAAAGGCTCCAGAGAGACAGGAAACCTTCGACATTCAGACGCACGATCCTCATTCTTTTAATATTTCTGCTAAGTCTGACCACTTGCCCGAGAAGTCCATTGTAAAACAAAAACGACATGCTTTGGCAAACAAAGGAGGTCTGCTAAGCTTTCAAGGCAATTCACACATGTGGGGCCAAACTCACTGTAATGAGAGGGGCCATCATATTGTTTACCCTGCCTTGCAACTGTTCTAAGGCACTAATCCTGTTCAATGTCAGTTAAAACCATGATATACATGTCTATTTTAAAATGTACCACTTACCGGGGGACCACCCTCTCCAGGAAGACCAGGCTCACCAGATTCACCAGGTTCACCCTATAGATCGGGGCGAGGGGGGAAATCACATGGTTATATATTGTTACTGATAGCACACCATAGTGGGCTGTGTAGAAAGTTCCTCTTCAACTGAAAGCAGGCACCCACGTCCAGCAGTGAAAAAACTTAGAGCTGGTCAGTAAATGGGAAAGTAAATTCCTGGAAACTGGTCATTTGTAGAGTTTTTTATCAAAAATTTCCAACCAGCTCTTGTTAAAATGTTCTTTAGAATTAATACTCAGAACCAGCCTGTATGGACCCATCATTGACTGTATTTTTGCCCTGTCATATGTCATGTCTTAACCCTGGCTGCACCGTGTTCTTTGAAAGTACACTTCAATCTCCATGACAATTACATCCTTGGATTCTCCAATGAGATCACCAGCAATAGTGTTAATTAGCGCCCATTGTGATGGCAGGTTTTGGACACCTGTGCACTAGGAACTAGAGAGACCCCCATCAATATTTGTTTTGTAATCAGGCCAGTCCTCAGATGGCGAAACTTTCAGTCGCTACTGAGCTGGGCTGGATTTGAAGAGGAGGTTTGGAACACCTGGTCTATATTCATTACCAATGGACAGAGCTTTCTACGTCCCCTCTCGATTTTAAACAGTTGCTGGTAGCTTAATGGAGAACTTGCTGGTTAACAAGGCCCATGTGCAACATGAGTACCACAGCTCAAGTCGCAGGCCTGTTTCTATTGATGTCCAGGGCAAGCTTCCCGCTGATTTCAATGGAAATAGAATCAGGCCTGGCTCAGCATGCTTTACCTTCTCTCCGACAGCTCCAGGATTTCCTATTCCACCCGGAGGACCTTGTGGACCATCTGCTCCTGGTGGTCCAGATGGACCCCTGGGCCCAGGGGGACCTGGTGGGCCCTACAAGGAAGGAGAGGCATAAGTAATTGGTGAGACAATAAACCTTTTGTAACAGATGCTGATATTAATGATGAAACTGCTAAGGAATTGGATCTCACTTACCATTTGTCCAACATCACCTGTTTCTCCCTTCTCACCAGGCGGTCCAGGCAAACCCTGTGGAAATATGATTACATGGGATATTTTTAGAGGGTTACATCACAAGAGCAACATAGGGACTTATAACCCCAAATATCACACGTCATTGGAAATTACCTGCAAGCCCACTGGGCCTGGGGGACCAGGGAAACCTCTGGGACCTTCATCACCTTTCTGACCAAAGAGGCCTTGTTGTCCTCTTGGACCTGGCTCCCCATCAGCTCCCTAGGGAGAAAGGGATTAGCATTGTTTATTATAAATACTTATTCTATTTATAAATAATTTATTTGTTTTTATATTTATTTTATTATATCTGGGCCCCCATCCTCATCTTCCATTAGGATGTGGAGGATCCTTCATTTATCCAACAGGCTCTGTGGCGCAATGGATAGCGCATTGGACTTCTAGAGTGATGACAGATGAAGTCATTCAAAGGTTGTGGGTTCGAGTCCCACCAGAGTCATATTTTGCGCCCTCCCAGGTAATCATTGGCAAACCTGGCTGTTGGAGAGTAACAGTATGGAAAAGTTGGTTGGTGAAGCAGTTCATTGGGGGGGGGGATAGCTCAGTGGTTTGAGTATTAGCCTGCTAAACCCAGGGTTGCAAGTTCAATCCTTGAGGGGGCCACTTAAGGATCTGGGGCAAAAATTGGGGATTAGTCCTGCTTTGACCAGGGGGGTTGGACTAGATGACCTCCAGAGATCCCTTCCAACCCTGATATTCTATGATTAGTCAATGGCAAAGCTCCCACTTTTCTCAATGGGACCAAGCTGGGTTAATGATTAATAATTCATAATAGCAATAATACTCACAGCTGGACCTGGTTGACCAAGTGGACCTTGTGGTCCAGTAGGACCTGGTGGACCCTGTTTAGAAAAGAGATGTTCAATGGGACAGTTAGCAATACGGACTAAAAAACTCCTGTAATCATCAAGTATGGAGCACACATTGTGCACAATCTAAGAATGAACTCGCCAAAATTCTAAAGTGTTGAAAACAAAAAAAAGAGAAAGGGTCTAATTGGGCTCTCACATGCACCAGTGTCAATTAGTTTAATGTCTATGGAATCACACCACTGCAATCTAGGATGAGTGTGAACAGAATCACACCCTAACATAGTGCCAAGTATCAGGGGGTAGCCATGTTAGTCTGTATCCACAAAAACAACGAGTCTGGCGGCACCTTAAAGACTAACAGATTTATTTGGGCATAAGCTTTTGTGGGTAAAAACCCCCACTTCTTCTGATGCATATGAAGAAGTGGGGTTTTCTACCCACGAAAGCTTATGCCCAAATAAATCTGCTAGTCTTTAAGGTGCCATCAGACTCCTCACCCTAACATTACTGTTACTATATAGTGCAAAACAATGAGGGGACAGAAATCTTTCTGGAAAGTGAGGAACAAAGTTATGTATTACTGTGTAATATAATATGTGGCCAATAGTTATAACACTACCTCGGAACACTATATGAATAGAAGATTAAGGTAGCACAGGTAAATGCTCAAGGGACAGTAAATGTCAAAGCTCAGGTTGCTCTCATAGTCTTATCTCTGCCCCCCAGTATATATGTGCCTATGAACAACTGAAAAGAGGGGTCCAAATGAATATGCCACTTCAACTATAGGGGCTACACCTGCTGTAGTAATGATGGGGCTGTTTCTGCAATGTTAAAATAAGGGGGCATTATACGAGGCCCATTTAAATTTATTTCACTGGAAGACCCTCCATTGTATTTTTCTTTTTACATTCCAATCTTCTTCTTTCTTGCCACTCCCTTATTTGGGGTTGGTGACATTTATAGCCTTATTCCATAACACGTGATCATATACCAAGCTGTCGTGCCGATAGGTCTCTCTGAGGTTCACTGATATCCTGTCCATGTAGGAGCTTTCATCTCCCCCTTTGTCATCTTTCATCCCCAATCAATGCAAGCTCTTAGATCTCTGCTGGACATGCCCACAGCAATGTAGCCTGTCCTCCCTCAACTTTAGGCCCATTACAACCTCATTACATTTCCTGTCATGGAGTGTCCAATCATTTGACCACCTCAACATCTTCATTTCATAGCGGAGAGCATACTGATTTCCTTTCTTGTAGCTGGCCAAGTCTCTGTTTCATACATTAATATGGGTCAAATTAGTTTTATACACTCTACCTTTTAACCTTTACTTTTTCCTTTTCACATTACAATATGTGTAAAAAAAAAAAAAGGTAAATACAGAGGAAATTATAATTAAATACTTAGTTTTATATTTCCATCAAATAATGGAAAATAACCATCTTGCAGAGGTCCCACCAGACTAGCTGCTGCCAAAGACATTGTCTAGGACCCCACACCCACGTGGAGGACAAAAGGGACTGTGAAATACAAAAAGGCTCATCTTTTTATATAACAAAGTTCCAACTTACCTGTTCGCCTTTGTCACCCTTGCTTCCTTTCTGGCCTGGTTCTCCAATCTCGCCCTGTTGGACACAAATGTGTACAAATCTGTCCAGAGCTCAGTGACTACTTGTGTATCAACATAGTCCAATGACATTTCCCCCTACATTCTAGCATGTCTGCGGCCTGATCCCAGAGAAGGCAACTCCCATAGAACTTCCTTGGGGAGTTATGGGAAGGGAGGCAGGATCGCGCCCCCAGGGGTGCAATCTGTTTTTTGAAACCTTTTTTGAAATCTTTTCTCACCTGCTGAGAGATACCAAAGGTATCATTATGCTAATTTTGTTGGTGGAAAAAGGGAAAGCGAGAGGCATATTTACGTGCTAACCATCTCTGAATATCCTGCTGTCCAAAGGGGCTTATTGTAGGTGTTGGGGAAATGTAATTAATTTTGGAAAAGATAGCAAACTGGAGCAATGTCAAATAGAATAGGCTCACAGGAGGGTAGCTGACTGGAACTTAATTCATAGTTTTGTTGATGAGAAATAGAATCCAGCCAATTCTGTCTCAGCTCTACTGACTCTGCAGGGCTAACGGGACGTAAAAAGCAGTAAAAATGTAATTATGTCACTAAATGGAGCAGATCTGGCTCCGAATACACAGAAGGAACAGGTCTTCCAAATGGGAAGGGGCCATTTTGCATGGGTGCTTCTTGGAGTAGAAGTGTACTTAAGAGAAGATTTTTCTCACCTTATCCCCGTCTTCTCCTGGGGGGCCAACAGGACCTGCTGGGCCTGGGAGTCCAACTGGACCTTGAATACCATCACGACCGGCTGGGCCTTGCGGACCTTTCTCACCCTAGAGGTACCGTGAACAGGCATGTTAAACAATGCTTTCTTCCATCCTCTGATTCAAACATACAATCCCATTAACTTCACTGCTTATCATCAGGCAATAACGTTTACTTGTGTTTGCATGTATATAATAGAACCAGTATCTGGCAAACATTTTATAGGTCGATAAGGCTCACTGTCATAAGCCAGTCATAATTTCCATCTCAAAAGATAAAGAAAGGAAAAAGTGTATCTGACTGTGAATACAAAGATTTTGCTACTTTTATGGTATCATAACATTTTATCTTGACTCTTCTATCCTGTCTCTTTCTCTGAGTGATGAACAAAACTTATTCAACCATTTGTCATTTCCAGGAGCCAGATCTTATTGATACCAATTCCTACTCTAATTAATGAAGAATAAATGCTAGTTCTGTATATGGAATAGATAGAATTCCTTCTTTCTTCAGTACCAGAGCCATTGACCTATTCTTTCCTGTGTTTTATGAACTACTGAAAAATACTTTCAGTGAATAAGGCAACCACTGCTGGCTTCCTGCTTAAATATTTACTTTTTTGTATCCTTCAGACAGAGTCATCAATTGAATTCGCTTTTGTTTATATGAGCTGAAGAGTTGATGTTCACTTCCCTAGCACAAAATTTAATTGTGTCTGAACCCCGCTGTAAATGACTAGATGCCAGATAAATTGCATATTCATCTCTCCAATAACACGTTATACATATACTTTGCAGCATAGATGTTCATAAAGCTGTTTCAAGAGGAAATTCTTGCCTCAGGACTAGCTGCTAAAGCTTTCAATAAACCGTCAAATGCAGGAATCAGCGGGGAAAAAATCATCTTTAATAACACAAATAAATCAACCCAAATGTCCTACTTCCGTCTGAAATCTCTGAGGCCAGCATTTGGCCATTTCCCTGGACGTGAGGCTGGCTGTGATGAGCATGATTCAAAAGCAAACAGTCAGTGATATACATCCACACAGCAGCTTAGGCATGGCATGAGCTAGGCAAATAGCCTTCTTCCAAAGGAGACCCACGGAGCTACGCTTTTAAATAATGAACTCCACACTCTCCAGTTCTCCCATGGAATGATACGAGATATTCCTGCAGAATGAAAGAGCTGCTGGTTTTCTCTGGCCTGTGGATGCACAAAGTAATATATTGCAGGAGCACAGCCAGAGTCCACTTCAGGTCTCTTTCTATGTATCTACTTTCCCACCCATCTATCAGGTAGATTCTTACACTGAGGCCCAACACTGTAGGATCTAAGCAAATATCTATTCCTGAGCATTTTTCCCTCCTCACTCCATAGAAAAAGTGCAATTTTTGAATCATAACTCAACATTTGACATCAAAGTGGACTGTTTTAAACAACCCACCATTACTATGATTTCATATATTTATAATACAGCAGCACCCAAAGACCTCAACTGGATTTGGGATCCTGGTTCACATACATATGGACTAAGCTTTCCAGGCAGGGACAGTGAAAGAACTATTGCCGGGATATCTGGAAGAGGATAGTGATTCCTTCCAGAAATGGATTTTAGTAGTCCCTATCGCACAAGGAGACATTGTCCTTTCAACGATAAGAATGATAATCCCAGTTGGTTCTTCTGGACTAGCTTTAGCATAGTTTTGAGATGAACATGTTGTATGGAAGTAGCAGACAGTTGTCCAAGCACTGTTTAGCTTGGTGAAGTGTTAGCACCAAGCAGCATCAGCTCACTGCTGCAGGCATCCAAACCCTCAGCCCCCGTATGGAGATACATTCTGGGCAGCTCAACAGTCTGCAGGCTATGGTTCTCATGGCACCCTGAGCTATTTGAAGACGACCACTAAATGTATAAGACAGATGGAAGGAGGACGATCCGGGCTACAAGACAGTAGGGCTTAGGATTTTTAGACCATTCTTGGCCACTCTTTTAATAACAAAACCAGTTGTTACTACTTTCATTGCCTACCTAGATATGTTCATGATGGATAGGCCCATCAATGGCTATTAGCCAAGATAGTCAGGGATGCAACCCATGCTCTAGGTGTCCCTATCCTGATTACCAGAACCTGGGACTGGACGACAGGGGATGGATCACTTGATGATTACCTGTTCTGTTCATTCCCTCTGGGGCACCTGGCATTGGCCACTGTCGGGAGACAGGATACTGGGCTAGATACACCATTGGTCTGACCCAGTATGGCCATTCTTATGTTCTACCTACACCACCACAATTGTAAGATGACTTATTCAGTTATATACATTTTTGTTTAAGGTACATTAGCACACATTCAGGTCTGTATTTATCCAAACAGAACACCATCAGTGCTGTACTATTTTGTAGATTGCAACAATTATTTTCCTCCTTCTTCAGGTTCAGACTCTAATAGAAGATTTTTTTTTGCATGTCTTAAAAGAGAAGGAAATATAAAGATACAAGGAAAAAGGAAGAGAAGAAAACATCTACATTAAAGATGCCGTGGTTTGGTTCTCATGTCTAATGCTGAGGGTGAAATGAACTGCCCAGGCGCCCACCCTAAGAGTGCTTTTCACCAAGAAGTGTTATGCCCTGTCATTTCAGCCTCCACCACCTGTTTTGAAAATAGAGTCCACACACCCTCTCTCTCTGCTTGAAGCCATTTCTGACCTTTGGACCATACACACGTTCTGTAGAACAGACATTCAACAGGGCGTTGCAAGATCACATTCCCACTGCAGGGCTCACCTGTAGCATCAGTCTAACATGGTTAAGAGAAGTGGAGAGACAGACAATACTTCCACTACAGTACAGGTGAGATTTTCAAAAGCAGACTCTGCTGGCATAGCTTTGTTCTCCTAGAAGTCAATGACAAAACTCCCATCGACTTCAACCTACATCTCCAGTTGAATGAAAAGAATCGTTAAAGATGGTTCCCTAAAGCAACTTGCTCTGTGGGGAATGTGTCTGCCTTTCTCTTTTGCCTGGGCTTGCCTCACTTGTTTATTCTTACGCACAGCACTGACAGTGGCAGTTCCAGTGCCTGGGCTTACAATGGCAAAATCTGCCAATACCCACACAGCAGGATTTCGATTTGAAAAGCTGGCAAGGCTGCGGACAAAAGAAAACAACTTGACTTTCATCTAGCACTGAGTCATCCAGGATTTACTATACACAGGCCTACCCTCCTGCTTGCACCAGTTTGGAGAAAATATCAAAAGAACCAGTTAGCACTTACTAAGGCTCCCAGAATACAACTTTAGAGAAATCCCTCCTTGGTACAGAGTTGGGAAGCAGTTGAATAGGTCGGTTCGATTTTCTTTTCTATAACTGCCGTGGATTGAAACATGTTTGCTGCCTTCAGGAAAGCTAACCGTGCCTGGGGTTTTAGGAGCGGGGATAAGTGGCTCATAGACGACGTGAAAAACATAGAATCAGAGAATTAGCCCCAACTGTGTCTGCCATGGAGTTTCCACAGGGGCGCATAAGCACAAACACACACACACACACACACTGAGGCATATTTCACCCACTCTAACTTGGATACAATACTTACTGGGGCACCCTTTTCACCAGCAGGTCCTGCAGGTCCTTGGGGTCCAGGCCTTCCTGGTAAACCAATTGGGCCAGCTGACCCAGCTGGACCTCTCTCACCTGGAGAACCCTGTTGGTGGGGGAGGAGAATGGAACAGTCATTAGGCATCACATGTATTAAAAATAACAGAGGGAGAAAAATTAAAAAATTAGGACGTAGAACATGTATTAAGTGCAAAAGTCAGAAGGTAAAAGAGAGAGTGTGATGGTGTGACTGCCATGCAATAATCCTGCACTATATGCCCGAGGGATCCTGCCTATTTTTATTTTAATTAAAATCACTGGAATGGCTGGGTTCTTCTCTGGATGGCACTGGAGCTCAGTTGCTGGGTAAACATGATCAGAGCTTGGAACGAGCGCACAAGCCACTTTACTGCTAATGTAGCAGAGCAATAAGGGTTTAAATGATGAATATTCTCTTCTGGAAGGGCTGCTCTGAACAGGGAATCTCAGCTGGGACAGCTTTCAGTGGGCAAAAACCTGGGTGGGCTTCAAGCTGGTGACTAAGGGCTAGTCTACACTGGCAACGCTGATGAAGGCCCGCCTCTGTGTCCAGGCTTCCAGGCAAGGAACGGGGTGGGCTGCATCGCTCGACATGAGCCGAGGCCCGACTTCCTGACGGGGGAGATGAGCCGCCTGGCGCAGGTCTTAGCTTGCCCCCAGCCCTGTCCTTCCCCTTGCAAGGACTGTCCCCTATCAGCCTACTTTGATTTCTTGGCTGGGGCCGTGGATGGGGATCGGTGCCGGCTTGTCGCCAGCGGGGCACTTTGCTGGCATGGTATGGTGCACTACGCATGGTGCTGGGTGCCGAGTCGGATCTTTGCTCCAGGGCCAGAGTGAGCCAGACTCCATCAGGAGCGCTTTGAGTCTGATCTCACGCTCTTTCTTGGTCCTAGGTTTAAAGGACTTGCAGATTCGACACTTATCACTTATGTGCCCTTCACTGAGGCACCTGAGACAGCTATTATGCAGATCGCTCATTGGCATGGGCCATTCGCAGCGATCGCAGGGCTTTAAGCCTGGGGAATGAGGCATGCCCCGTCCCCCGGCTAGGTCCTCGACGGGACCAACAAAACTCTAACTATTGCTAAGGGTTATCTACCTCAACTACTAACTATGTATACTAAGTATCAGAGGGGTAACTGTGTTAGTCTGGATCTGTAAAAAGCGACAAAGAGTCCGGTGGCACCTTATAGACTAACAGACGTATTGGAGAAAGCTTATGCTCCAATACGTCTGTTAGTCTATAAGGTGCCACAGGATTGTTTGTCGCTATGTACACTAACTTTACAAGAACTCTAGTTCGTACGAACGAAGCCTAAGCAATGCTAGTAAGAGCAGCGAACGTTCCCATGCACCGTCACTGGTGGCAAGAAGGAACTGAGGGTGGGGGGAGATGGCAGCGCCTCTTATACCGTGCCATGCAGGCGCCACTCCAGAGGGCGCCAGAGCCGCTCCCCTATGGATACTGCTGAGGGAAAAACTTCCAGCACTGGTGCATGTGACGAGCACACACACCTAATGTGGAATGGACATGAGCAAGCACTCGAAGAAGAACTAAAGGCTCATTCTCCAGGTTGCCAATGCCCTGAGCCATCTCGTCCTCTCAGCACACATGTATGGTCAACAGAGTTATAGGACAGTGACTGAACTGTTATACATATGTCTCGTAAAATAAAGTGATACTCAAATACTGATTAGTTAACACCAAAAGGGACAATGGGTAACTGCTTGTGAACAGTGATTAGGCCTCAGTAGTTACTTATTAGGCCTGTAATGTATTAGGTAGTGCCAATAAATGACAAAGAGCCAATACTTACTGCTGGGCCTGGTGGACCAGGGGGACCTTCACTGCCTTTCAGCCCAAGAGCTCCCTGCAACCAAAAAGAGAGAAGAAACAGTGTCATTCATTGGAAAATATGATGTACTGTATATTGCATCACATAACACTATGTATTGCATCACTCCAGTGGGAAGGACAAGAGGAGCTTTTACTTACAACTGGGCCAGGGAGACCTCTTTCACCGGGGAAGCCTCGTAAGCCAGGAGGGCCGTCTTTTCCTGGAAGGCCGGCAGGACCCGGGTCACCCTGTGACGGGAAAGGTTAATAGTTTAGAATCTTTGGAATCAGTAAGAGCCTGGCTCCTTTGGCCAGGGTATAATGATATACAAACTCTTGTGAGGATTTGAAACACTAAGCTTCTGTTCTGAAGCTGATCTCTTCATCTGTCCAGCCTAGGATCTATCTACATTCCCCCTGACTACAGGATCAACTGTTCAGCAGCGTGTCACATTGGCCTCTTGTTAAACATGAAGAGCTGAAGCACCTAGTAACTGTCTCCAGAAGCCACTGACAGGGATGGAGCTGCAGAGTTCAGATCCAGGTTTGGATGTGGGATCTGTATTCTGAAGGTCCGTGCTCCTAAAGTTCCTAAAGTTCAGGGCATGTTCAGGTCCCTAGTTCTCGTTTAGAGGTGTTCACAGTGCAATTCTGATCCAGGTTCATGTCCAGCCACTCAAAAGTTTGGAGGTGGGGGACAGGTGGTACAGTTTGGGGTTTCTGGCTTGGGCCCATCCCAACTTCATACAAATGGAAAGGTAACCCTATACGGTTTGCTCACAAAGGGGGAGGTTCTTAGATCCACTCATGCCAAAGAGCATTGTAATGCAAATCTCAGTCAGTTCAGCTCTCAGGACCTAGTCTGCACCCGCAGCCAGGTTGCTAGAGGTGTATGCATTTAGACGTGCATCCCCAGCACAATGGCAGATACAAATCATACCTGAAAAAAAAGAAGCCAGTACTTCTGAAAATTAACCTCTCAGTGTTATCCAGTCAGACCCCCAGAGGTCAGTCATTACTCAGACAGAATGAGCCTGATTCTAACCAGAACTGGTCCTCTCCTCCATCCCTGTTGCCTGAACATCATGCTCCAATGCATACCTGAGCTCTGAATGAATATGAAGTCAGATCAAATGTACCAACAATGTACCTTGGTTCCTTCCTTTCCAGCCAGGCCAGGTAGACCCTGCTCACCTGGTGGACCCGGTGGACCTGGATGCCCACGCTCACCCATTGGACCCGTCTCTCCAGTAGGACCCTAAGAAAAGACCAAGAGATACTGAGGGAAGAGTTCAATACTAGAGAGACAAAGAATGAGAAAAGTCTGTAGATCAGTGAATGCCATTCACAGCTGTACCCATCCATCCTCTTTAATGGGCAGCCCTTTCCTGCCTACCTGCTAATTCCCACCCCCAGAGGGGCTAGGACTGAGCATGCTGTCAAGCTCGCTGGTACTGCGAGTGAGGCCAGTCTCCAGCAACTCCAGTGACTCTTAGGACGGCCCTAGTTAAATCTGGCAACCCTCACTGATGACTGAAAAGCTGCCGATGCTGGTGCCCAAGCACGGCTTATCTCTATAAAAAATGTGGATCCCATTTCAGACTCTTTTTCTTCTGCCAGCGATGTTTTAGGGGGAGGCTAGTACACTCTTCGGGAAGGCAATGTAAATGGAAAGCTAATTTCCTTGGAGTTCTTCAATAAACACAATCAGATGACCTTTGTCGTTACTAGTGTGTGTCTTTTGTTCTCCCACCACAGCTGCCACTTTTAATTCACTAAGGCAGCATTTCCATCACCTGGGCCTATAACACTGAAACAACAAGTGCACTGAAAGGTCACCATATTCATTCAGGCCACTTTTACCACCCAAAACTGAAACCCATCATATCAAATGCATGGAGCATTCCTCTTAGAGATCACCTAAGCTAGGTCAGAGGGGCCACACCACATCAACGTCTTATTACTCAAGCACCCACATTAGAAATGAAACCTCAGGAAGGCTCATATAGCTCCTACTTGGTTTTGCTCAGTTGTAGTATTTTTATTGACCACAATGGACAGCTACCATTTGTCTTATTTTCAGTTACATACTTGTTTTGCATTGTTATCCAAAAAAGGCAATTTCGTTCTTTCTAAATTCCCCTTGAAGTTTCAACTGGATACAATGTTTTCTTCACTTCATTGTCCTAACAGTGTCACCGTGCACTGTTAATAAGACACTCAATTTTACTTCGGAAGGGACTTCATTCCAGTGTAGGATAAAACTGCATCTCTATACAGTTTGTATATCGGTTTGTTAGGTGGGGTAGGATCCTTCAGAATGAAAGTAGCTGTATAAATGTGCAACATTATTATTATGCTTAAGGTTTTATTGGAAAGTTTCCAAAGTGCACTGTAACCTGCCATGTCTTTCTTGTACTGGGCATAAATAATTGATCAATAATTATCTCATGTAGTCATAAAATTAATCACCTAAGTACTATACATGGGGACTAATGGTGATGAGCATGGTATAACAACCGATATAGAATAGAACACAACACAGGAATTATCCTGGAATTTCTGTGGTAAGGTAGATTCTGATATGAAGAAAAATGTTACTTGGTGGTAATTAATCTTTTAATTATGGTATTTGATAACATATGATTCACATAGAATCATGTATTTACTTTGAATTTTACTATGTAATTGTAAGGGAATTCTGTGTGTCTTGATAAATTGCAGGGTGACACTTATTGTAGGTTGAACAATAAACTGTGATGCCACAGTCCTGCATATTACACTAATTATACTTAGTAGATCCAAATGCAATTGCCACGCAATCAAATTTATGTTTTAAAAGATGGAAATGATCATATATTTGCCCTTTAATATTGAACTTTGCCATTAATCTGAGCGGACATGTTAATTACTATGTAATTAAACAGTGAACACCTTCCCATGTAATCAAAGCAAGGAGAATTTGTATATAATCAGTCCCCATTCATTCTAAAACCTTAGCAATAAAAATGATATTATAGAGACTGATCCAGCACACACTTATTCAAGTAGGTAGCCACACTGACTTCACTGGGGCTGAAAGGGTTTTGTAGACTCTGGCAGTGTTTTAAGAATACATTAAATAGTGATGCATTTCCTTATGATGACATTTAACAGAAATGTTGCATTGCCATGAAATGTACCAGTGTGGCCATATTTTGTGTAGCCATTCAATATTGCTTTTATAGCTTTGGTTACTTAACATCTTACAATATGGTCTATTATAACCGGAGGCAGGACGCCAAATGGGCCAAATTTCGGGCCCGATTGTGATCTTACACCAATTTTTAAACCAGTGTAATTCCACTAATTTCAGAGGCATTACCTATTTTACACCAGCATTAGGAAAATCAGAGCCGGGACTTTTACTCTCGGTTATACAGATGCAAATCTTTAGTCACTTCACTGAGCAGAATGAGAGCATGATGACTTCCCAGGACTTCGAGGGAAGTTTCTCCTAAAAGCTCTATCCTGAGAGATATCTAATGCCTTGACAGATTGGGCTGGTGAGTGAAAACTTCAGAGTTAAATTTAACACACAATGAAAAAAAGAGAGGTTTGGGTGTTCACTACCATCTCTGACCAGGAACATAAAGATGCCAAATGGCTGTTCCGTAGCCCCACTTTGAAAATCCCAGCCTCTGGCCTGTATGTTCTATTCATCGTCCTATTACAAGAGTGTCTATAGTCTGATGTGGTTTGTCAACAGGTGTGAGCAGGGCAGGACCGCTGTGAATGCTGCGTTCATTTCTTACCTGCGGGCCAACAACACCTGGAGGGCCTGGAGGACCTGTCTTGCCTTGGAAACCCTGTTTTAAAAAGAAAAATGAATCATGATTAGCCACAAGACATCGTAATACAAGAATCTCAGCATGCTACTTGAGTGTATCAAGCTCAGCATGCTCTGATAAAACTTACTATAAAAGAATGGAAATCCCCAAAGACAATAAAAGGAGGAAATCAAACAGGAGATGGGAAATATCTTTCTATTTATTCATAGGGGCAAAACAAGAAAAAGAGATTATCAAACCCTTTCAGCTATGGCTGTGATTCCTAGGGGAAACACTCAGTAAAGGAACTAGTTGTTTATAATATACAGGGCAAATCCTCAGTGGGCAGAAATCAGCAGAGCTTTATTATTTCAATGGCACTACGCTGATTTACCCCATCTGAGGATCTGGCCTGACATATATATTTGTAAAACACTTTTCCCAGAATCTGTGAACCTGGCGGAGATATTAAAAAAGAAATCTTCATCGGTGTTAGCAATAACAAGTGAGATTATTAAAGTTGAAGGAATTTTAAAAATCGAATTCCCTTTATTCCTATTTCTTATGCTGTTGGTTTCTGTTTTGTGCTCCACTCAGTCCCAGCTTTGAGACTGAACTGCTGCCTTTCACTTTCCGCATACAGTCAGTTTCACTTCCTGGTTCTAACGGAGTAGCACAAGGATGTGGTGTTTGAGTTTCCAAATGCTATTTACTTTTTTTAATCAACATTTGTTGCAAACAAACCAGAAACACATTTCTCTTTGTGTCTTTCTGAAATTATATATGGAAATCTTGGCAGCTTCCAGTTGAAGCTGTTTAATGCAGTCCCTTGAAAAATTGCGAAAACATTCTTCTCTCCTTTCATAGATGCAGAGGTATTCTTGGACACTTACTCTCTTGTGGGCGCTACAGGTGAGCAGTACCAAATTCACAAATTTTGAAGGCCCTTGTTCAGCAAAATTAATACAGCTCAGCTCTGAAGCATGCTTTAAAAAACTCCTAATCCACAATGTCACGTGTTGCATGTGCATGCAAGTAACTTCTATTGACACAGGACGGAGTATATGATACAAATAACTCCACTGACCTCAACGCGAGTTATTCACACTAGGAGCAAATGATTTAAGTTGTTATTTAAGGAGCAACTACAGTCCATGTACTGTAGCCACCAAGACTGTTTCTGAGATTTCCTAGGTCACAAGGTACCTCGGTAATTCTTCAGAGGATGCACAACTGACATTTATTCTGTAGCCTGCATTTGTGATTAATCAACATTATTTTTAAGGGTCTTAGATGGAGCTTCCGTCTGCCACAGAAGATGGATAAATATGTTTTAAACCAACACTACTCTGACATGCTAGAAAGCTACTGAGAACAACTCTAGATGCTTGCAGATCACAGAATGTGTGGTGCAGTTATGGGAAAATGGTAAGCATTTCCCACAAAAAATAAAAATCACCAAATTTTGGAAAATGCAAAATATTTCAGCCATCTCTACATTTTTTTTTTTGAGTAAGAAGGGGGGTTTTCTCCAGGTCCCTGCCTGAAACTTGAACAAGGATCCCTATGATTCTCCCCATTTTATACACCTCAAATTATAAACCTGACATCATGACCAAGTATCCAAAGATGCTTCAGCATCCCTAATGCATGCAGGACTGAAAGGGAAGTGGACTATGGACCCTAACTGGGATCTCTTGCATGCAGGTATAGAGTGCTCCAGCCCAGCTACCAGTTTGGAACCATTATTTCATCTGTTTTTCTGTTTGTCTCCTCCTACTTCCCATCCCTTTCTCATAACGGCATAAGGAAACAGACCAACAATGAAAAAAAGTTATCGGAATTAGTTTAATAATATAGATTTGGTCAAGTGCATTAATAGTGAGAATTCAAGCACCGTGATTTCAAGCACCGTGCTTGCCAGTTTAGTGTACAGTATGAGTGATAAAAATGGGCCTGCAAGAATTTGTGCTTGTACAACTAAAGGCACAACATTGGAGGTTACTTCTGCAGACTGGCCCTTGCGTGAATTGTATGTTTGATCCCCTAGCAGAGTATACAACAAACATTAAACCTGAGGGGCTTGTGCCAATCAAAGGTGAATTGAAATGTTTTTTTCTCAAAGCAATTGCCTAGTATAGGCAAAGCATCAGCAGAATAAGATGAAGAAAACTACAGATAAATAAGGTTTTGAACAAGTTAGTTGAAAGCCAATTGTTCCTTCATTTACATGCCAAGCGTGGAGTGTGATGCTCTGTTGGGTTTTTCTACAACAGCTGATGACATCAGATGCAAGCAAAATAAAGACTGCAGCGTACTTGAATTCAGGTGTCCCTCCTGGAATTATTGATGATGTCAGAGAAACTAAATGCCACCTTCCAACCTCAGCAGGGCAAAATCTTTCAGTTCACCTTTACATTAATCTGAGAATATAGCTTTACTGATCTAAAGTACCATGTTTGTCACTACAAAGCCACTCTTAACGACTGTACATAAATGTATAGCGTTGCACGTCACAGTATTTGCATTGATGTGCTTATCCAAATGCCAGGCAAATTAATTAAACTTTTCTGTGATAAGTCAGGGGGAAAATGCATAATATGCAAAGCCTTTTTAAAGCTTATCTGCCAGGAAGGGCAGGGAAGAAAAATGCAAAGCTCAGTAGAGAGGTTTTATTTCTCCCGTAAATGAAATACCAAACACACGGCCATCTATCTGCTAGCATGCAGCATGCAATGTTGATTGAAGCATAATTATAACAGTAGCAAATGAGTTGGATCATCAGCAGCTGAAAAAAGGCACCCAAAAGAGGCAAAACAGAAAGTTATGAATTACTGCATCCAAAAATTTACATTGGAAGAATATACATTTTTGCTGCAGAACATCCTTTATGCAAACTTTCCCAAAGGACAAAGAAAACAGAGCCATATTTTCATACCTTCTTCATGCCTCATCATTCTCCTTTGGTGAGAAACAATGCTTACATCTGCACAATAAAATCCTTTAAAATTGATAAAGCGGTATGCATATAAAGAGAGAGAATACACAACAGGGCAACTAGACAGCCAGGAGCCACTCCTTGAGTCACAGCCACATTTAGCATATGGTTATCTTGAAGGCTTGGGCAAAACTTTGCCTGGTCCCCTTGAGTTGCTTTAGATAAAGGGCAGCATCAGTGGAGATGCCATTCTTACTAGTCTGCTAAAGCTGGTAGATGTGAGTGTGCTGCATACACGGGCATGTACAGAAAACAGACTTCTTACTGAGTTCCCAAATTCCCATTGACTTCAATGATGCCAGGATTTCACCTTCCTGATTAAAATGAGCAAACAAAACAGCCAATAATTTTGGCCACGACTAGCCTTCCTCCAGATATGCATACACCAAAACTGCACTGGAATTCCCTATTGCTGTGCAATAGTTCTTCATGCTGGTAGTGTGATGTACTAAGGAGGAAAAGTAGAATTTATTCCAGCGTTCTAGGTGGAAGAACAGATAGAAGTGCTGAGAAAACTGACCATTGAGCTAAGCAACTGTAGTGTTAAATATTTTCCTCTGATGAAAAGGATGAATCCTATTCAAATTAAAACATGTGATATCACAGACCTCGAATAGCTTTACAATGTAATCAGAGCACAGACATTTTAAAATTTGGGAAGTAATGAGAGAGAGAGAGAGAACATGGACAGTTTCCATAAAAGTCCAGCAAAGAGCTGTCCAAAGAAATAGACTCTCTTTCTCCTCTTAAGTGGCAAAGGCAAGATCGGAAGTGTAGATCATTGGAGTTACAGAGGGAGTATGACCATTGGGACTGCATGGAAACCAACTGGTCTGACTTTGCATCTTTTTCTCCATTTTCCTATACTATAAAAGCAAGTGCCAACAATATGATAATTTCTTTCTTGTGTTATTCTGTTGATACAAAGATGACCTCAGCAAATTTTTACCACTTTAGAGTGGAAGTTGAAATGTCCTAATCAGAAGTCAATACTCACTTACCTGATCCTGCAGCTCTTACACATGCAAATTTTCCATTGATTTAAGTGCAAGTTATAGAAGTGTAAGAGCTGAAGGATTGCTTTCAATGTATCTGTTTGCTGGTGTCTTCTCTATGCATGACATAGAGTGATGGGGGAAGGGGAGGGAGAAAGAGAGAGAAAGAAGCAGAATGGGTGGCCTTCCTGCAAATCATCATTAGACTGATCTGTCCTGCTCAAAAAGGTGTTGATTCCCATAGACCTTCCCGTGTAGTTGAAGAAACACAAACCGTTGGAATAAAACATGTGGCAACATCTCCTCAGCTACACAGAAGGGTTTAGATGAACCAACCAGCGAGACAGACTCAGGACTAATGATCTACCCAAGGTTTCCAGCTACTTACAGTTTCACCTCTCTGTCCGGGGTGACCGGGCAATCCATCCTTCCCTGGTGGACCCTAAAGAAGAAAAAAAGAACGACAAGGAATTTGAACAGGTTTCCAATAGTACCCTGCTAAATTGTACCATAGTGGTTGGTGTGTGTATAGCAGTACCAACGCTCTCCGCCGGATGGAATCAGATCTGCTCATGTGTTTGGACCCAGTCCTCCAAAATGCTGAGTATCCTCAACTCCCATTTGTTTCAATGGGATTTGGGCTCATTCAGAGCCTTGCAAAAGCTGGCCCTTTTCAACAGACCCTCCAAAGATGATGAAACCAATGGAGAGTCTTCCTTTCGATCAAAAGGTGGAGAATAGTCCTGACTCCACCAGAGGCAAGGAAATCAACCCCCAAAAGAGCTTCTCTGGGCATATCGCTGTTGAAGGAGTAAAGGTGATGCAAAGAGAGGGCTGATGGCTTTTAAACATTATTGAGTCCTTAGGGAGTGGATTGTGTATTACTAGCAGCATCTTGTTTGGTTAGTTAAAATCCCAAGCTGTTGTGCTATTAACACGGGTGCCTCGCAAATGCCTTTCGTTGGGTATGTAACCACTGGTCAGTGAAGAAGTTAAGACTGAATTGGTGAAGGTGATAGCAGCTGGATGGAAAATGCCCAGCATATTTCTTTGCTCATTCTGGAAGTGGTGTTACTTACAGGGGGGCCTTTTGGTCCAGGAAATCCAGTTGGTCCTTGAGGTCCTGGCGGTCCCTGGGATGCAAAACAATCCAGTAAAAGTGCATTAGACGTAACACACATTTTACTGTGAACTAGTTCAGGAGTTTGGAAAGCAAATTGACAAGAGACATGTAGCACTAGCCCTGCAACCAAAGAAACATCAGTAACATGCATGCAGTAACTGAGTAAACTTATCCCTTAACGGAAGTGCATGAATGAATAAATACCTCTGGGCAAAAGTACCAAAGCCTTTGGTCTAACTGGAAAGGAGGTTGTAAATGATACGTGGGTCTTTAGGCCTGTTGATCCCCTCCCCCCATTTCTGCAATGAGATCTTTTCCCACCAGGATTGACGTGGAAGGGAGCAGGTATCAAACTCTGTAGCTCAACTACGTTATGAAAAGACTTACTAAAACAAATTGGTCTGATGACTTTAGGGCCATTTCCCTCTGCAACAGTTTAAGCTCCAGTAATTCAGCATGTTTACAGGTTTCAGTTTGGCTCTTGCCTTTTTTTTTTTGGACATCAACAATTCCCTCTCCGCCCACTCACACACAATGTCAAATGTGGGGGTCTGTAACTAAAGAATATAGACATCGTTTTATGTGAGGAAGATGAATGCAATTTTGTTTTGCCCTTGGAAAAGGGACCCAGGAATTCTAGAGGTGCCATGTCTCCACAGAACTAGAGCTCAGTTTGGTTAATGGACGACTGTGGATAGCTCTTCTTCCCTCTTCCTTTTCACCATGGGTGACCTTCATCCCTACAGAGTTCGGCACCCTGACAATACACCACTGAAGTCTCGCTTCAGCCCTCTATTGGAGGGATAAATGGGATTTAAGTGGTTCCTAGGCTTTGTGCTGGCTGCCTGCACAGGGGTGAATTTCATCCCTTATTTTTAACCAGAATTTCACATTTTTGAATGACTTTTGGTGAGCTGTCCACAGATCCCAGGTTCAGGTAGGTACTGGCAGGACTCAAGGTCAGTTTTGTGGTTAAAGATGGCCTGTTCTAGGCATGCTTTTTCTTCTTTGCTAAAGGAACAGCCGTTTCAATTGTTTCCGCTGTAGCTACATCTGGATTATCTTACCCTTTCGCCAGGAGGACCAGGGGGCCCATCACCACCAGAGTTGCCCTTTTAAGAATAAATAAAACACGGTATTAACAATCATTTCAGCCACTTCACACAAAGCTCCTAAATGGCACCAGGCGAAATGGGGCCATCACTCAGCTTCTGTCCCTGATCCTCCCCACCTCTTTATTAATAATACTGTATTGGAAACAATGGCCTATGACAAATGAGCAACAGACTGATTCACCTCCCACCCGGCTGGCCCCCTCCAAACCCTCGCATTTCTGAATACAAATATAGAATAGATAATGTCAGTGGGCTTAGGAGATTTCTACCAGATAATAGTCTCATTCTGTGAGATAAATGCTGCGGCAAAGCAGAGGTACTTATCAAAAATTAATGTTGACACAAAGCCGAGACGTTTATTTTTAAAGCAGCCAGTGCTGCTGCGACAATGTTTCATTACAAAGGCTTTATTTCCATTATGCCGAGTGATTGATATTGACTTAATCAGTTTATCTAGCGGATTCTGGCACAGCAGAGTGGCTTGCCCATGGTGTAATTGACCCTCCAACTCCTGGTTGGCTTAGAGAACAATGCCTATTGCATGCGCCAGCCAATCGGAGACCATCAATCGTCATAAACAGCACTGTTTTGTTTAAAGAATTATACAGTTGTGGTCATCTGAATCGGTTCCTGTTACCCTACGGTGAAATTTGCTCCTTTGTAGAGAGGCTAGTAAAAGGTCTATGCATCATCTGAAGTTCTACTTAAGTCCTCACAGAAAGGCTTAAGTGGGATTTGGGCTGGTCCTCAGCACGGGGGTGAATCTCACCATGGGGGAATAAAAGCTCATGAAGGAATTGAGTTCATGCACGAAAGGCACACACTCTTCCCCCACCACATTTTCAGGAGTCCGTAACTATCAAGATACCTTACACCCATTTTACAGTCGTGTGTCGGGTAAGGAGTCAAAGCGTTTAAGACCAGCTGAAGTCTGGGGACCGGACTAACACTCTGAAGCCTGATTTTGTTGTTAAGGAGCGTTATGCCCACCTCAAGACTGCAAAATAAGGATGCTGGTTTGTTGTTTTTTTAAGAATTTTTATCAGGGAATAATGGACGTGACTAGCTGACAAATTCTGCTTATTATGTAAAGAAGCATTAAGTAATAATACTACATAGCACTTCTATTTAGCCTTCTCTCAAATGATTTCAACATGAGTTAATAACACAAATTAATTAAGTCTTCCTATAACCCTGTGAGGCAGGTGAGAATTATTATCCCATTTACAGATGGAGAAACGAAGGCAGTTTACATGACTTGCCCAAGGTCACATTTTTGGGTCGGTGGCAGAGCTGGGAATAGACCCCAGGATTCCTGTCTCATAGTCTCTAACCGGGAGACATTTGGTTGGGTAATGATTGTTAGTTACTCCAGCCTTTCATAGTGGAACATTTTCTCAGGAGGAAAGGAATATGGATAGTACGGGACCAGGAATTTTACACACAGCTATTTCTTAAAACACAATGATATTTTCAATTACACTCAAAGGCTCCTAAAACCTACCTTAGGGCCAGGCTTTCCAGTGCTGCCCCTCGGACCTCTTTCACCACGTGGACCCTTAAAAAGACACAAATGAACAAGTCATCAAACGTTCCAGCACTTCCTGCTGCACAAGCGCGATTTTGATTCTCAGGCCCTGATCTAGCATAGCACTTAAGCACGGGAGTAACATTAAGCCAATGAGTAGTCCCACTGAAGTCAACGGGAGGACTCATGAGTTCAAATACTTTGCTAGATAGAAACCTTAGCCTGGGCCAAGGAAACCAGGTTTGGCTTTGGTAAAATCTCAGTAGTCAATTTACCAAAGCAAAAGTCAGGCTCTAGGTTCCACTACCCCCAAACCATCAAAATCAACTAAAGAGACGAATCCTGCTCACTTTATTCACAGGAATAGTTCTAGAGACTTCAATGAAACGGCTCACATGTGTAAAACATGCAGGGTTCGGATCAGAAGGTTTCAGTGACATACATCTCTATAATGGTTTGGATCTGGGTTCCAATCTACCTGAACCACCGACGTTCATGGGAGGTGAGGGAAAGGAAAAAGAGAGGAATTACACTAAAAATATTCCAGTTCTGGCCCATCTCCATTTGACAGACACTGTCGAAAAATCAAGGAGGGAATTAAGGTGGTTCATATCCTCAGCAGATGCAATCAACACAGGTCCACAGAAGACACTGGATGAAAGCCTGGCTCCACTGAAGTAAATGGCAAAACTCCCATTGACTTCCATAGGACCAGAATTTACATTAGTTCAGGACCTGGTGCCAGTGTATGTTTTATATTTTTAAGTGGAGATGAGCCACATTTGGAGACCTGGGTTTCAAACTTTCCTAAAATCTAAGGGTTTGGTTTTGGTTTTGGTTGGCCTTTCAGATGGACAGGAAACAGTTTGCAAAATTCAGATCTAGATCTATATTTCTAACACCCCCAGTTGCAGGAGTGAGATCTGGGGTTTTGGTTTGGGTCTTCCACTATGGGGAGATTTCTAGACACAAAGGTGCCTAACTCCTAATGGTTTTCACTAGAATTAGGGCACCTACCTAATTCTTCCACCCACATGTATAATCTTAGAAACATGCCGTTGAAAGGTATTGTTAGGAAAAATGCATGATTACCGTTGGACCTCGTTGCCCCCTTGGACCTGATTTGCCAGGCGTACCCTGGAATCAAAGAGAAGAAGTCTGTAACCAATGACACAACATTTATGGCTGTGCTGCAGCATTCATTCAATGGCCGAGCCTGCATGGAATGAACACATCTGTAGGGTCACTGAACAGGAAACAAGCAGAAGATGGGCCCCAGCAGCTTCTGTGACACAATTTCCTTTTGATTTTTGTTTTCAATAAAAGGAAAACAAGGGTTATGCAGAGTGAATAAATACATTTATTTGCCTTTTGTGATGTTTGAACAGGCTAGATTGTAATATGAATGCTCTGATGAAACTTGACATGATAATTGGAACTGGCGGGTAGAACATGTGTTTTTCTCCTCTCTAATCTATACTGATGCACAGGGGGGTATTATCTTTCACAGAGGGATATGTTTTTTTTTTTTTTTAAATCTTCTCCTGCTCAAGAGTCTCTCTTTACATGCCTTACAATGACATAACGAACAGGTAAATCCAGAGGAACAGCTAATTCTAGAGCTGGTCAAAGAAATGTAAACCTATTTCTACAAAAAAACTGTTGATGTCTGAAAGTTGTTTTCATTCCAAAGCATTTGAAATGGGTTGATTTGGGGTTGTTTCAAATTGCTTTTCATCAAATGTTTGCTTCTTTTTGCTTTTAAATACTGCAAACATTATCAAATTAGGTATAAAACTTTTTAAATCTACCAATCAAACCATTTCTAATATGCTTTGGTAGCACTGTTGATGGAAAAAAAGGCACTTTTTTGTTTAGAAAAATGTTGACAATTTTTTAAATGAAAAAAGTCATTAAAAAAGGCCATTTGTCCATGAAAGAAATTGCAGTCTCTAGGACAGTCAAAGCAAATCCACTTTGGATCAGGCCCCTAGAAAGGATTCTGGCAGAACATGGGGAACAGCAGTTAAATGCCCAGCTGATGTGTCTATATCCTGACCTGATGAGACCACCTTCAGAGGACAGGGGACAGTTTATTCTCCAGGCCTATTCAAGTTTTTGGTCTCTTTACCAACTAGAATGCCAGTTAGTACCAGCTGCAGTCATCTGTCCAAGAAGGACTGGTTTCTGTCCACCAATGCATCTCACTCCAGTGAACAGTCACCAGGTGGAAATAACTGTTGGACTAGATCTGAATGGGTGACCTAGTGTGAAAAACACAGTATCCTGTTACAGGTTCTTGCACCAGACAGTCCCTTTCATGAAATAGCAAATAAACAAAGTTAAAGAATAAGCTTAATTACTTACAGCAGCTATTTCACTGATCGCCTCTTTTCCCTTTGCATCTACTGCATTGCACCTTGAAAGCTTGTATTTTCGCCAGGCAATACTAAACAACGGTGGGCTGCATTGTATAGATGCGTGAAGGCGACAGGTTGATTTAAGTGGATGTGGGTAAGACTTGTGTAGTTAAATATTTAGAAATGACAGCAGCAGCGCTGGAACCCTGACCTAGGCAATTATTTTATGCAACACAAGCCAATTAAGCTGCCCCACATATTCACACGCCTTTCTTCATCTTTGCAGACTTGGTACTAAATAAGTCATTTAAGACACTGTTTTTGCAGCAGTGACACAACAGCAGGCTTATGAGATCTGACAGATGAACTCAGTTTCCTGTAATAGGAGACTATAATTAAATCAGACAGGAAAAAGACAGAGACGGCTGGGTCCTAAATCTAACATCATATAAAACTCCATTACCATGTGCCTAGAAGAAAAGGAGTGGCCTTGTTCTTTCTCTCTGAAATCCATGTTCTGGCTAATGTCAAGTGATCAACAAACCAGCAGTGAGTTGAATGTTCTTATTTTGGACCAGTGGTCCAATATTATAACTGGGCATAACATTCAGAAGGCAGAGAATGAGTGACATTTCTCTCATGTTGGCATTATAGGTGCTTAAATTACTGCTTGTGGTTTTCTGCCCAAAATCCACCACTTACAAATCTTGACTTTACTTATTTGGCATTTATTAACCATCAGAACAGGTGTTAGAGCATGTTTGGAGTCAGTTTGTTTTTAAGTCTACTAAAATGAGCCATGTCGTATTCTGCTTGTCATAAATTCACTTTTCCTAGAATGATCATCACAGTAACACTTCAACAACAACAACAAAAATGAAGAAATTTCCTGGCTGGCTTCTCTTTAAATACAGTGGGCTAAATTCAGACATGGTATAAGTGGGTGCATACATCCCCATTGCCGACTATCCCATATGATCCTTTGTTAAAACTGTTGAAGTTATAAACAATTTTTGCACTGCTTTTCGCTATGGCTAATCATTTATACAACACTGTGTATTGGTATTGCTGTTACTAATCATTTATATAGCACTGTAAGGGCACACCGGCCAAGTTTTTCAAATATGTATGCCCAAAACAATCCACCTAGAACAAGATTATTATTTAGGTACCTTTAGACATGGGTTTCAGAAGTGCTGAGGACCTACAGCTCCTATTGGATGAGGATAATCTGCTAGGACTTCTTGTTCCCCCTACTGAAAGCTGTGGGGACTCACTGACTCTGAAAATCAGCAAAGGTGGGTGGAAATTTTTCGATTAGACTTTTTTTGTTGAAACCGAAATTTTCCCCAGAAACATAACGGTTCAAGAGAACTTTCACTGAGAAGATTTCTGAGGTCCAGGATGGAATTTCTGGTCCAAGAGAGAGACCACAATAGCCTGGTGTTTAGGGAACTCAGTCGAGAGGGGAAAGACTCAGATTTAAGTCCCTGCTCCAAATCGAGCAAATGGGAACTTGACCCATCGATCGCATACCTCGCGGGTGCATACTCTAACCACTAAGCTATTAGCTATCCTGGAGCACATCTTTCTTGCAAAATATTTTAAAATGTCATAATTTCATTCTACATCAAAACAAAAACAAATCCAAAAACCTCAACCTTTTCTGCACAAACAGAATTGTTGTTTTCCAGCCAGCCCTATAAATCAAGCCACTTATTTGGGTGTCTAAATATGGATTTATGGTGAGATTTTCACACTGCCTAAGGGAGTCAGCGAATCAATTTCTACTGGCTTTCAGCGGGAGTAGGAGACAACTGTTTTAAGTGCTTTAGAAAAATCCCACCCTTTGGTGGCCAAATTGGAACATGGTGTTGGTCAGTGAGTCTAATCCCCTGAATCAGGCTGCATCATGTGAATAGAGGTTTGCAGCCACCAAGACAACTGAAATCCAAACTCAGAGCACGTTTGTAGAAACAAGCCCTTGTTGAAACATCCGTGCTTCTCTCCAGACCACTCAAGATCTTAATAAATGTATTTATTTGTATCATTTATAATTTGTTTAGTACAGGAGTGAACACAGGACCTGGCTGTGACCTGAACAGTAATAAAGACAGCGCCAGCCCCAAGCACTTCCAATCTGTGTGTTATTAGAATTTATGATTTGTGGTAGCCCCTAAAAGCTACCGCCGAGATTGTGCTAGATGCTGTACATGCACAGAGTCAGACACATTCACGGCCCCAGTGAGATTACAATCCAAACAGACAAGGCTGGGGAAAAGGCAGCATTATTATTCCCATTTTATGCATGGGGAAAATGAGGCATGAAGAGTTTAAATGACTTGCCCAATGTCACAGAGGAAGTCTGTGGCAGAACCAGGTATCAAACCCAGATCTCCCAAGTCCCAAACCATAAAAGCCATCTTTTTCCTCAATACCAGCTGAAATAGTCTCTAACTCAAGGCTAGAAACCAGGCTACCCTGAGAAATCCAGGTATTTTAGAGGGTTGTTTGCTTGACTGTTGTGATTATTCTAAACTCGTTTCTTTTGCGTACCAAGGAAGCAGTGATTTGAATGAGGAGAGTGCTGGGGGGGCGGGGGGCTGTCAGAGGAATAGCAGAGTCAGGGGACAGCTGAGAGGAAGCTGCAGAGATGGGAGTACCGGAAAGGAACACATGGGGTTTCCAGGCTGGAATCACTGGTGGAGCACATGGACCTGTTGACTAATGTGACTTTTTCTTAAAAGGCATTGATGATTTTTCATTTGTTCTGAGTGCGCTTGATTCCAAATCCGTTTGGTCCATTGGGAAGGATGGAGATACAAATAAATGCTACGGTGTATGTTTTAGTCCCTGTGCTTGCTCTCTTTGAAATGCCAGCCTTTCTTCTTGAATAACAAGGCAGCCTCCCATTCCTTTAACAAAATCAGCTCAAGGTCTTTCCCAAAAGAGATGGATTTAGGCCCTATTTGCTGAACTGATTAGTAGTACAATTGCACATCATTATTCAGTGGGTTTGACCTAGACCTCTCTGAAACATTGCTTCTTACTGAAGCTCAAAGGAAATGTATCTGCCATACAAAACAGATCTTAGATGAAGCTACTGTCTAATGAGCATGCTGCCTGCTATATGCACTTGTCAAAACTATCAATATATTTAACATGCTAGAGCTAAAGGAATTCATAAGAAGTCAAAGGTCCTTTTTTCTGAAGCTTTCATGGTACTGTTGTATAGTTTAAACAGTTTAAACAGAGGTCTCTCAAGGGCTGAAAGCTTTCACATCTCTGTATGTTTTCAACAGCATTGGAATTTAGCGGTCGGCAATGGGGGTCAGAGAGGTAGGCAGGTTCTGCAGTTGGTGCTTCTATGTTTCATGTGCCTTTTTTTTTTTTAAATGACTCAAGAAGCCATTTGGGTAGCTTAAATAATGAGAGTTGGAAAGACTATTTCAGTCCCTGCATGATGGAAATGCCATAGATAGTTGCCAGAGGCAAATGCAAATAATAAATACATAGAAAATCATGAAAATCAAACACAAAATCAATTTGGATTTATTCCAATTGACCTGTGAGCTACACCCAAATGCAACGGCCTAATAGGAAAGGAAATCTGTCATTTACATTACTATTCCCTTGTCACTGGTGCTGGGGGTCTTTCTTCAACCACACAGGGTTCAGGGAAGCTATACATATCATCATTATTGAGCCCAGCAAATACTGAATATATTTGACCAGAGATGCTTTCTTAGAGCAGTGCTCCTAGATTTGATTTCACGTACTCCATGTTCTGTTGTTATTTTAATCAATAAACCAACGTCTTCCTTGGGAGCTGATTATTTTGAGTCAAGCTGACTGAAAAACACCAAAACCCGTGAAAATTTTCAGCCGTGTTTCACAAATGCATCCAGCTGTAATTTTGAGGAACCCAGCAGTTCTGGATGTACATTAGGCTGTTTCATATAAAGAACAGATTTGGCAACAAGTGCACCGCTCCTCGCAATACGTACATACGCTCAGGGATAGAACTAGCTTGAACTGCTGAACAGTTTGTAAAGATGGTTTAAAAGGACGAACTGAATGCAGGGCAAATAATAGATGGTGTGGCAATAGAGCCCAAAAAGTGACCATGTAAAAACAGCCTCTTCTTACTTAACAGAGTTGATCCCAGTAGGTGGAATTCACCCCAGTATGAAGCCTACAAACCATTTAAGTTCCATTTAAATGCTTCTTGAAGGCTTATGTGGGCATAGGCCTTGGGCTGGCTTTCCTGCATATAGCATTCACCCCTTGTCTCTTCAGAGTCCTAGCTACCCTTTTTACTGCTGTCTGCCCTGTATAGCCAACTAGCCATGGAAGGGTATCGATATCAGATTTGTTAGCGAAGTTTCAAACACAAACTCTCAGTACTGGTGATGACATGTTGGCCGGGTTGACTGCAGCTTAACTTTCCCATGCCAGGAGGCGTTTCAACTACAGAAGCCATCTTTTTTTAACGTGTAAATTGAACAGCTTAGATCTGGACTTGCTGCGACAATAAACAAGGAGTTGCACACTGTCACTGGGAAAGAATCACTCTTCAGAGCACAAACTACCACCTTTTTTTAAACAGGCCTCAGTTTTGCACATTCATGTCCTCCTTTTCATGGACGATGAGTCAGGAGAGTTTAGATCTCCCCTCCTGGCCACTCCTTCCTTGGCCCTTTCAGTGTTTATATGGTCAGATTTCAACCTGAACCATCATAGGTCTTGAAATATGTCTTCCCGCCTTTTGAAAGAGCTCATCCAATTTGACAGTAATGCAAAAAAGGTGGAGCTGGAGATCATTTCTGGAGCACTGGGGAAAAAAAAAAAACCTTCAGCTCTGTCTAAACCGAAAGAGTTATCAGAGCGCTGGAGATAATTGGGTGGTGCTTGCACTGCTGGCTTGGTCCAACTCCACATTGCATGAAAAGTGACCTTAAAAAGTTTGTGAACCCAGCAATCCCATTGTAACTCCTGGTGGAATAAAATTAGCAAACGAAACTAAGGGGGCCCAGATCCTCAGCTGGTGTAAACAGGATTGGCTTCCTGCAACTACCATGCTGCTGTGTCAATTTACACCAGCTCAGGATTCTGGCCCTGGGATTTTCTTTTTGCATTTCAGATAGGCGGCTTGGTAATTACAGGGCCACGCTGACTTCTCGCCTGTCAGGAGAGCCACCTTATTCACGCCTCCCCCCGTCCCAGTACAGCCGAGTGGCTCAGCAACTGAGTCCCTGCCAAAGCGGGGTGGGAGGGAAAAGGAGACAGATTTGTAGTTCGCAATCAGGAGATGAAAATTACTCAGTGGAAGAAAAGAATAAAAAATCCCTCAAAGATATAAACTAAAATTAGGTGGCACAATATTAACGCTGTGCAAAGTGATTTATATTCTCTGCACTCCTATTCAACATGCCTGTTAAAAGTAATTTGTATTTAAATGAGAATAAAAGGGAAAGTAATGCTAGTCACTTTCCTAAACGTCCCCCCTCCCCCACCCCTGCCCTTCGTCACTGTGACAGATCCGCTGCACAGAATGACTTTCTACGTGTTCTCTGAATCATCTAACCCACGCTTGTGTTGCATGAAATAAACCCTTTATGTTAGCTAGCCAATGCCCTGATACTCCTTCATTACAAGTGATGGGCAAACATCTAGAGGCTTAGAAATCCGGGTGCATCGGGCTTGCAGGTGAGACACCCACATTTTAAGGATCTGATTTTGAGCTCATTTGCTGAGTTGTAAATCTGAGATCGCTCCATTGAGTAAAGGGAAGATTGTATTAGAGTTGCTCCAGATTCATGCCAGTCTAACTGATCTAGCTCCAAGAAGCTTATCTGAACCATTGAACACTTCTTCTGCATCATCAGACTGAGAAATGGGCTCCTCGATCAGCTTTCCGGTGCCTCCCATTTCTGTTTGGGTCAGGAATGCCATGTGGTGTTTCTGTTTACAAATAAGAGTGTAAGCATTTGTACCACACTAACACAAGTGGGTTCTAGTCGGGATCAATGCCATTTCATTATATATGAAAATATAAATGATAAATAATAACAGCAGCTCCCCCACAGGAATCAGGAAGTGCAGAGGCACCGGAAAATTAAAAATATATTTAAAAAAAACTTTCAACTCTGAATTTTGAACTTAAAATTAGGCTCCTGCTGGTCCATACTGCATCGGAACAGATTCACCCATCTCTAATAATTACTGTTAATTAAAAAGTTCCTCATGCCCTAAGCGGCATCTCATGGTGTGGGAAGGCTCAAGATTCAGAAAAAGCTCTTAGGCTAGGTCTACACTACAGCGGTGTTCCGACCTAAGATACGCAACTTCAGCTACGTGAATACCGTAGCTGAAGTTGCGTATTTTAGGTCGGCTTACCTGGTGGTGAGGACGGGGGAAAGCCGACCGCTGCCGCGCTGCCGCCGACTCCGCTACCGCCTCTTGTCGAGGTGGATTTCCGGAGTCGACGGCAGAGCGATCAGGGATCGATTTTACCGCGTCCTCACGAGACGCGGTAAGTCGATCCCCGATAAACCGATTGCTACCCGCCGGATCGGCGGGTAGTGAAGACGTAGCCTTAGACTATCCCGAGGGAGAAATATCCAGCGTTTAATTGACAAGCTGCTGTCTGCACTGTTAGTTGCCCTGTTACTGGAATCCCTCTCTCTCAATAGCTGAACTCAAGATCCTTTCTCTACTTTCGGCGCTTGCTGTTCCCAGAGTCAATTTTGATATCTTCATAGTGGCTTTCATCTCTTAGACTGAACCGGTGAGAGAGAAGAGGGTGTTCTTTGGTTTGCCATGGATAGGTGAGCTTCTCGTGACTGCAGAGAGGGTAACCTCCTCTTATGATCAGCTTTCAGTATGACACTATTTCCCTACTCACGGTGTACGTGCAAGTCTCTTGGTTTCTGTAGGAAAACCTAGGAAGAGACTCCAAGGAAGCTGCCCAAGGGTTATTAACACTCAGCTTTAAAACGGATCTTCTCAGCTACGGTTATGTCTACACTACGAGCTAGGGAGGTGATTCCCCCTGCTTGTGTACACATACTCACACCAGCTCTCATCGAGCTAGCGTGAGTGTAAATAGCTCGTAGCCCTGGGGGTGTCAGCAGAGGCCTGGCCTACCCGTGCTGAGTACAAACACACCGGAAGCTGGTGCACTCAGCACCAGCCATAGCTACACTGCGATTTATACTCGTGCTCAGTCAGTAAGAGCGTGAACGTGTGCACACGAGCAGGGGAATGCGACACAGCCTTAGCCACCAGAGGGAATGCAGTATCCATCTGGCAAATGAGCTCAGCTTTGCTCCATGCAACAAAGGTTCTTTGCCACACTCTATGCGGAGTCCATTCAGAAGGGCCAGTTTTCACTTGCCAGACATCTCTACCAGGTGGGGCTGGAGATTCTGAATGGCACAAGCCTTTCATGGATGGAGCATAGAATAGGCCAAAGTCAGCCCTGGTGAAAGCAGGCACAACTCCCCTGGAGTCAATGGAATTACAGCAGCACTGAATTTAGCCCAGTGTGTGTCCTGCTATGACATCACATTTATGATCAATTGTGACCAAAGGGGACTTCATCGCCAGGATTGAGGGGGCATGAGACAGAGAAGGCTCTGACTGCACCGGACTGGGCTAATGCATGTGAATATGTAAGGAATGACCCTGCTTAACATTTAGACACTGTAAATTTCCTAGGCAGCTGGTTTGTTGTGCCAGACACGTCCTGTAAGTGGCATGGAAATAGAATGAAAGGGGATTATGTCTAAGGACGTTGGGTGGCTGAGAGACAGGAGTCTTTTCTTTTCTTACTGAAAACTCCCAAGCTGGGTAATACAATGGCTCCGTCTGAGCTGACAAAGATTAATCTGGTTTTCATTAATGACTTTAGACCTTTTCGATGCTACGTTATCTAGCAGATATCTGGATTTCATTTTCTGCTTGTCCTCCAGCTCTGATCCTGTGAGCTCATTCACGGATACTGTATTTTCTCATGCTCTTTGCTCGATAGCATCGTTGATTGGAATAATCTCTTCAAGGGTTTAATCTCGAAGTTCACTGGGTTTTGTGTGAAAATCAGCAAAGCAGCCAAACAAAATGGCTCTTACCCTTCCACCCTTCTCTCCGTTGGCTCCTGGGAATCCTGGGAATCCAATTGAACCCTGGGGGGAAATAAATGAGAGAAGAGGGTACAATGAGCTGAAATTGGCACTGTTCTGGTCTACTATTTTAGAATGAGGGCCAGATCCTCAGCTGGTGTAATCTGGTGTAGCTTCATTGATTACGATGGGACTATGCAGATTTAATGGGCATCGGCTTCTGCAGTTACACAGGCTCATATTCGGCTGGGCTTGGGTGACAAATGGCTGGGCCACCCACTTGTGGCCATGCCCCTGGTAGGAAAGCTCACATCCATACTCCTCCCTCAGCCCCCTGTGGTCTTACGGATACCTTCTTGTGCTTACATGCCAGCTAGAACGTGGCCCTCAGTATATAAAGTAGGGGCATGAATATGGGACAATACTGCACACTGGCTTAATATGGTTAAGAAGTGGAACATGTTTTCAAATGAGTTGGTCCAATGTTCCTTACCCAGAGGGACATCATTGCAGGGTACCACAATAGTGATCACCTAGCTCTACCATTTTTAAAGCATTTCAGTGACTTGTGAGCCTAAGCCCCATTTTCAAAAGTCACTCTCGCATTTAGGAGCCTACGTCTGATTCAAAGCCAACAGGACTTGCGTTCTGAAGGGCCAATTTTCAACGGTATTTAGCTGTCTCAAGATGCAGAGAGATGCCTAATGGGATTCAAAAGCGCCTAAGGTGGTTAGGTACCAAACTTCCATTGGGTACCTAACCTGCTTACTCGCTTTTGAAAATCTCACTAGGCATCTCTCTGTATCTTGAAGTGCCTCAATACAACCACAAATTTGTCTCTACTTGCCTACATCATGGTGGCTCTCAGGCTCTCTGAAAAATGTTACCCCTAGTCTTTTCTTTTCCAATGCAACTGTACAGAGAGTAGCTGCTGTTGCTAGTTTTCAAATATGCGTTAGCTAAGAAATGCAAAAAAAAACCAAAAAAAAACCCCCACAAACACAAACACAAAATGCAAATTAAAAAAAAACAGGAAACAATCTTTTGTGGTTAATTATGTCTCCAGTGTCAAGCAAGCCTGTTTTTTCAAGCAATGAACATGAATAATAAAATATGATTCTTAGGGAAAAATTAATGTTAACAAAAACGTAAGTTCCCAAAGCCTCCAGGGCATGATAAAACCAGGCTGCAGCTTTTATTCTATGTAGCAGAACTCTCAGTTTTAATTTTAAAAAGAACATTTGACAACAGCCCAAATGAAGGTGGGCGTGTAGATGAGATACAGAGCATGCCTGCAATTCTGCAAATGGCACTTTTATTTTAATGTCAAGGAGACTTTGCCTCATTAGTTATGCTCCTTAATTAATTAGTTAACAGTAGTTCAGAGCTTTGAAGATGTAAAGCATAATATGGAGGCTACGTTTTTTTATTATTACAAGCCTAAAAGTGCACATGCACTTTGTTGATTTCTATATATCAAAGGGTTCCTGGAGAGCCCTACAGGGTGGTGGCCCACAATCTTTTCATTTTCCCATCCTCTCCCCCAAATGCTTCGCCCCCTACATTAACCGACTAAAGTAACATCAGAATCAATAATGTAAGCTACATGGCCTATTTACACCAGGTGAGAATCTGTCCCTCTTTTTTCATGTTTGTAAATTTCTCCCACATATGAGGTACCAATTCCAATCATTTGTTAGATGGTCTATATTATTCTCTAAAATCTGAGGAAGGCTGTGCATTAAAGAGTTAAAAATACATGGCAAAACCTGACTTTCCATTGCCTTACATTTTGGGTGGCCATTTAACCTGAGCAAAGTGATCGGATTTTCACTCATTTAGTACAGGTGTAATTGACTACACAAGGCATGGAGAGTCAGGCCTGTAGGGCATGGGGCCACTCATTTTACTCATGTAAACAGCCTCTACTGACTTCATACTTGGTTAAATACTCTGGATCAGTGGTTCTCAACCAGGGGTACATGTACCCCGGGAGTACTGAGAGGTCTTCCGGGGGTACATCAACTCATCTAGATATTTGCCTAGTGTTACAATAGGCTACATAAAAAGCACTAGCGAAGTCAGTACAAACTAAAATTTCATCCAGACAATAACTTGTTTATACTGCTCTATGTATTATACACTGCAATGTAAGTACAATATTTATACACCTCTACCCCGATATAATGCTGTCCTCGGGAGCCAAAAAATCTTACTGCGTTATAGGTGAACCGTGTTATATCGAACTTGCTTTGATCCACCGGAGTGCGCAGCCCCGCCCCCCCCGGAGTGCTGCTTTACCACGTTATATCCGAATTCATGTTATATCGGGTCGCGTTATATCGGCGTAGAGGTGTATTCCAATTGATTTATTTTATAATTATATGGTAAAATGAGAAAGTAGGCAGTTTTTCAGTAATAGTGTGCTCTGACACTTTTGCATTTTTATGTCTGGTTTTGTAAGTTTTTAAGTGAGGTGAAGACAAATCAGACTCCTAAAAGGGATACAGTAGTCTGGAAAGGTTGAGAGCCACTACTTTGGATGACATCCTCCACTGGTTGAATCAATGGTGCTATACTGATTCACACCAGCTGAAGATCTGGCCTTGTAGGTTTATAGTGATAGAACAGAAAGCTGAGTTCAGCCCATTTCCCGCAACTTCTCATAGATGATATCTGCCACGCTTCCTGGAGATGAGTTTAACAACAGTAAAATAAAAAATTACCTTTGGACCTTGCCTTCCTGGATAACCTGGGAGCCCTGGAACTCCGAGTTTTCCCTGTAATATAATTAAAAAACAGAATGTAGTGTGTATTTTGTGACTGTTTCACCACACCATTTTCAATGGTAATCTGGATTGTATAAGTAGGTTCAATAAAGGGTTGCATTATGCAAAAGGAAACACAGTAAGCTTCATAGTAGTTCAGATGTGAGATCAGATCACAGGAATACCATGAAGCTGAAGATACTTAAGAAGCAGTGGCACTGTCAAAAGCCCCTTCTCTGCTGGGAGAGGCCTTCTGTTTGATTAGGTTTGATTCCTCTCTCTCACGTACAGCAGGTCAGGACATTTTTTTTTCCCATGTGAAAAAATTTTAACAAAAAATTGGGTTTTACACAGAAAACCTGCCATAACCCTTAATATTTTCAAATCTGGAGGATTTCAACCAAAAACTCAACATTTTCTTCTAAAACCATAGTTTCGTTTGCAACAAAATCCCATTTTTTTGACAAAAGCTTGTGACCAGCTCCACTCTGGTGGTGTTGAACTAAAGCAGAGTGACTCTAGAGCTGGTGACGTCTGAACATGCCTGAGTCTATCCAGTGCAGCATGGCTGTATCCTGTGGGTCAAGTGCTTCTGTGTATATCAGGGATATCAAACAGCACCACACCCCAATGTCTTCAAACAAAATAGAGATCGGCCCAAAAATCCGCCTCACTTCCCCTCCAAAAAGAAGTCTCGTCTCAACCTCCAGACTCCCCCATCATCGGCCCTCCCGCCATCCACCAGAGGATATTCTGGGTAAACAGGTTGGTGCAGCACACTGTAAAACTGGGCCGGCCCTGGCCATTCTTGTCTGCTTTGACTGGGCATTGAAGGGATAGTTCCAGCTTTAGCACGGTTACCTTTTCCCCAGAAGGACCAAGAGGACCTGGATCTCCATTAGGACCTCCGCGACCTTTAGGACCTTCGGGCCCATCTTCACCTCGTGGGCCGGGAGGACCAATTTCACCCTGTTAATCAAAAGGGAAGTGATGATGAAGATGGCACTCATGCAATCTCGTGTCCCAGTGCAAATCACCTGAGGCTGGCAGGAACGTACACACGGCTATGTTCCGGCTCACCCTGGCGTCACTAAAACAATTTGCGGAGAAGTTAAACCTTTACCCAGTCACTGCTCAGACCAGATTGTTGTGCAGTAAATTAGAGTGTTATTAGAACAGACATGCTGCTTTCACTCACATAGCCCGGCTATTATGTCTCAGCACAGCAGTTTTTCCCTACACTCCAATTATCCTCTCTAATTCCAGCTCCCCTCCACTGAAATAGCTTTCATTAGGTCTGGCTCCTATGAACCCTTGTTTCTGCTTCCTGATCTCCAAACCATGGGTTTATACGCATGCAACCCCTGGGAGGTGTTACAATTTAGGGCCAATCTGAAAAACTGCAGAAGAAAGACTGGTATGAAAGCCTCAGCCTGAAAATCACTGGGAAATCAGGCTGAGGAACTGGCTTGGCTATTAGTTACAATAGACGTTTTCACAGTGGAAACACACAGGCAGCCTGATATTTTGCTCACAACTCACTGAGATGGCACCCTATTTGTCTGCAAAATTCTCAGGTAGCCCTCATCCTCAAGCAGCTTGGTATTTATCATAAAAAACAAACAAAGGACCTTGCTAGCAGGCAGCAGGGATTGTATGTTTGGTGAGAACGGCTCAGGCGGGTACCTGTTTGGCAAGAGTATGCATAATCCTCCTGAGATACAAACCTTCTAGCATGGTCTGCCGCCAGATGAATTTCATCTTCGAAAAGAAGGAGGTGGGGCCGGAAAAGCTTTCAAGTGATCGACGGAGAGTGACTTTGAGATGATGTTCAGAATGGGGCCCTTGGTATGGCTCCATGGTATTCTTACATGCCAGGAGCGATGGAGGATTTGCTTTGCATTTTTCACAAGTCATCAAACAAAGAGCAATTTTTTTTTTAAAATGTGTCACAAATGACTGTTGTCGATCTCGCTCCCTTGGGTCTTCTCACCCACAGCCTAATATCTATTAATGAAACACCAAGCTAAGATGTGTTTTATTGTTCAGAAAGGCATGGCAAGAATGTCTCCAGCCATACGTCAGCAAGGTGGCATTCTACAAAACTATTTCCTAGTTGGCAGATCCCTGCACAGGTGCGTTACGCAGATCCCTGCACAGGTGTGCTACGCAGCTGCTGTCTGAATCTCTGTGTTAGTTTGGGCCGATGATTTGAAAAGCTTTTGATGCCAGGCAATGTGCCCTGCTTCTAAAGATACACGTCTAATATGAAAATGCACCCCTGGTGATTTCCATAGCCCTGTTCTCACTTCTACTGTAGTGCATGCCGGGTGACTTTAAACTTTGTTCTGGTGCTATGAATCGACATCCGGCTTAGCAAATAAAGAGGATGTAACACTATGGGAGGGGAAAGAGATACTGGAAATAAATAAATGATCATGCAGGATGCACAAGCATCAGGGCTGCAAGATTGGGTTCTATGTTACTACTAGCTTTAATTTTACTTCTGATATGGGAATAAAGAATTGAGAGATTTAGAATCTCCTTGATTCCAGCAAGTCTGAGAAGCCAGGGATCCTATATAGCAGCTGAATGTACAGAATGGGAGCAGAGTCTCATCATGTCCCAGTCTAACTTTCTGCTCTCCACTGAGCAGATCTCATGAGTGAATACAGGAGTAAGCGTTATAAAGATGATGCAAGCAATTTGCTGCTCGCAGAACACTCCTTCCCAGGATACCGGTGTGAAATGAATTCTGATGTATTCCACTCTGGGACAGAATCTTTATATACCAGGCACTTATCGGGAAAACACCAACAAGAAAAACCTTCTAGTTCTCCCTTGAAGCTGCAATAGAACGACCACCGTGTTCCACCCCAGAGAGAACTGCATTTCACGACTGCACAACAGGACAGTTATCTAGTGCTTATGAGGGACTTTCAAAGCCCTGCCCCCTATTATTATGCTCAGTGCTTCATTTGGTTATTGAAGGGTATCACTGAATGCTAACATGCCCGAAGAACCATCCTCATTACATGAGACTGATTTCATGAAGCATGAAGGACCCTGTCCCAAATCTGCTCTCTCTCGCTCTCTGTGAGGAAGATGCATTCAGCATATCTCGCCAGATCAGCAAACACTCACCCGGTCTCCCTTGATGCCCATGTCACCTTTGAAGCCAGGGAAGCCATCTTCACCCTGAATAACAGGAGGAGAAAAACAGCTGATTGTCCAAAGGGGACACTGTGACACAGGTCAAATATAAGCCGTGACATTCTGCACCTTTGGGGAACAGTACTGAGTGCTGAGCAGGGATATGAGCGAGGGAATGAACCAATTTCAGCCCCCCGTTCAGCAGCTGCAGCAGAAATGTCAGCCTATACACTCTTCCACAGCAGGGCCAGTGAATCCATGTAGTGGCAGATACATTCCTTCGCTTGGCCACCATGTCACTGCCTCCCTCTCCCTCCATGGCAGCATGAAGGCAGCCTCTGTGAAACTCTGAACCGGGGGTGCACAATGCTTGTGTATTTCCATGGCATCAGGGCATCGCTGTACCAAGGGGAGGGCAAGATGGGCCCACTAACCCCCATGCACATTGCACATCACATGTGCCCTTCTAGAGGGCTCTAGAGGTCTTTGATTCACCCATCAAAAATGTAAGCATGATTCATGGTGAGAACAACATATCCATGCAACACAGCCAAGCTGGAAGTGCTCAAGATCCTACCTTTGGGAGTATCATATCAACAGACAACTATAATCCCACTGGAATTACAAAGGTGCATTCTCCAACCAATCACACCTTGGCTCCCAGTAGAGATCATCTGCCCAGATGGTATAAATACCAGCAATTTACCAGTACTAGCAACAAATGATTTTGAAGAATAACAGGGTTTTATTTTCACGGAGATCATTTTACACTATCCTTCCATGAAACCTCAAGGACAGTAGTAATATTTCTTCCGGCCAAGACAGTTTAACTGCAGAGCTCAAATCGATACTGTATCAACTCCTAGAGCAAACCCAGGACAGACTAAAACACAGACACCGTAACCAAAACCAACTTTGGATTCTGGAAGGTTCCTCTGGCTAACTCCTTGCCTCTAATTGCCAGCTCTGCTGCTGATGGACTATCAGATATGAAAAAGGAACATGGGGATACTTAGGACTGGAACAGCGCAGCAAATCTCCATCTCCTGATACTGCTTTGGGAGACCACAGCTGAATCCCTGAAATATAATCTATATTTTTTTCTACGCACATTCTACTTTGTCCAATTCCTTTGTAAGACAGATTTTACAAGCTGCTCCAATGGCTGGTCTTGGCAGTGTATTCCATACACTATATTCCCTGGGCCAGATTCTGATCTTTGTTACCCAGATGTAAGTCACAATGAATTCCATTTATGTCAGTGGAATTTCCCCTGGCTAACAAAAAAACCAGAAGCCTGCTCCTGGGCAAAGGACTTCTGCTAAAATGTACATTGACATGCTTTTTGTTTGCTATTAGTTAGGAAGCAGTGTGCTTCAGTCACCAGTGTAAGGGGGAAATCCAACACGAAACCAGACTCCCCTCCCTTCTAAGGTATTTAAACCATAATAATAATACTAATGGCTGGCCTCAGGAGTCGGGCCAAAGACTGAGTAGGTCATGGAGACTGCGTTATTCCCAGCTCAGAGTTGAGACATGCTGGCTGAGCATTGTGGAGGATGTCTATGCTATGCCTGCTCTGGGAATAAATAGAGAGCAGCTGTTTCTAGGACTGACAGTCCAGCTCCATTCACCAGCAGAAATATTCATACGTGTATGTCACACAGGACTTGATCCTACATTGGCAAAGCAGGTCTGGCAAAACTGCACACACAGGCAACCTTCCTCCAATGGAATGGGGTAACTCACCTTTTCACCCTTGGTGCCCTTCAAGCCACGAACACCGTCTGCCCCCTTAGGAAAAAATACAGAGGCACATTACAATGTTACACCTGCACAAGGTAAAGCATACACACAGCTAGAGCTGGGTGAATCATTAACAATAGTGAATTTTGCTTCACTCTCTGCTGCCAAATTGTCCTTGTGCAGATTGTGATTTTCCTAAATGTACTGGTGGTTTATAATTATTTGCTGAATAGTTTTTGGTCTGTTGCTCATTTGTGAATATTTGCTACTCAAAATTTGAGCTGATTTCATTGGACAGAAGGGACACGTGATACGTCTCCATTTCTCAATAAGATGAATGTAACAGTCAGAATCAAGTTTCCAGGGAGAACATTCATGATTGGAAGTTTGCTTTCTAAAAAGGTTTTCCAAAAATTCACTTTAAAATAGGCAACTTTCACCAAAATCTCCTGCCAGTAAACCGAGCTGACTAAGATATTAGGTAAGTGCAAAAGGGGTACAGACAAAGTGACGTCATTTGAAAAAATACCGAACACACATTCACAACATCTTCCTTTATTCCTTTGTAGCATTCACCCAGCAGAGAGTCTGCAGATTTCTGGCTCTTTTTTAGTGCGACACTCAGCTCCATTGTGCATTGGCTGTAGGGGTGAATGAATTGCACTCAAAGAAACATCTACACTGCAGCTGGAAATGCGCTTACGAGCCTGGGTAGACAGACACACATTAGCTCCGCTTAAGCTAGCGCACTAAAAATAGCCGGGGGTAGTACAGGCAGCAGCTTGGGCTAATTGCCTGAATACAAACCCTCCCAGCATACTTGGGCAGCTAGCCCAAGCCACCACCCATGCTATCCCTGGCTACGCTGCTATTGTTAGCCTGCTAGTTTGAGCAGCGCTAGCACATCTGTCTACCCGCACTGGGAAACTTGCTCCCAGCTGCAGTGTAGACGTACCCTTGAAAGTCAACGGGAAAAATCCTCATTTATTTCAATGGGGCCAAGATTCCACCCTTTCGTACGGATCCACCAGTTGAGGTGGGACTTCAAACTAAACAGCAGCGATTGTTTTCCGAGTGCCAGATCCTCAGCTAAGTATGAATGGACATAACCACACTGCAGTCAAATGAAAGTGTTCAGGACCATTTATAAACCACCTATTCATCTATATATGTCTGGCAAGGGCAGAGCAGAATCATTCTAATTCATGCTTAACGTTCATGCCGTTTATTGATGGTCACGATTCTGGAGAAAGACATTACAAGGGGCTAAAGCCGGCGGGCTCTCGACTGAGACTCAGTTTGCCAAGTGCCCTCTTGTGGTAAAAACACATTATGCTCCCAGCCTGATACAATAACTCAGCACAGCAGTCATCCCTTCACAGCCCAGCCGGCTTTGAAACCAGGATAAATCTTTAGCGCAACTAGGATCTGAAGAAGCATAATGTGTAACCTATGATTGCCTCTGTGTGAAATGACACTGAATGGACACTCTTAAGCACTCTGCTACTTAATCAGCCTCTAACAGCAGAGATCCTTAGCACTAAATGGACAAGGTGAAGAAGATGTAATTTTCCTGACGATAGTACTAGTCTCGGGATTCAAGAGACAGTCAAGTATTATCTAGCACTCCTTCCCCTGGAGTTGACTTGTCTCCTTGTTTGCTATTATCTTGTACTCAGTTCCCAAGCCATTACATCTAATCAAAACGCTGCCGACACCAAGATCCACGACACGGAGTCGGGAAAGCGGGGCGGGGGGAGAGTGGGGCGTTAGAGATCGGGGGGGGGAAACGTAGCGAATATAAAGTTAAAACCAGAATGCGAAAGCATGAAGCCTGAGAATACCTGTCCGTTATTAATGCAGCACCACATTCACTAATTATATGAATGCGGGACAACTCCCTCATTTTCGGAATCACTGGTCCTGTACTGAATAAGTAGAGGTAAGCGGAACAGCAGTATGGAATGAGATGACTGATCATCCGGGAGAGGGGCTACTGGCCGGGAAGAATGCCTAGGAAAACTGGAGAACAGGAAGCAGTCATACTGGATCTGTGGTCCAGTCTAGCCCTGCATCGCGTGTCCAACAGTGGCCGGTACCAGCTACTTCACAAGCAGGTGAAGGAAACCCTGAAATAGGCGGTTAAGGAATCACCTGCTCCCGGGGAAAAATTTCTTCCTAACCTCTGTCTCTTAGAGAAGTTGGCTTATGCCTTGAAGCAGGATTTCTACCCCTGCCAAACTTTTTGGGTTTATTTATGTATGGATATTTAAATCAATCAGCACTAGGGCATTGAACAGAATGGAAAGGAAAGGGAAAGAATGAATAGAGAGTCCGAAGTATACAAATGTCAGGAACATGACATATTATTATTAATTGTTTGATTGTAGCACCTAAAAGCCCTGGTTATGGATCAAGACCCACTGTGCTAGGTGCTGTACAAACAGAGAACCAAAAAGATGGTCTCTGCGCCAAGGAGCTTACAATCTAAGTGTCTAATTGAGGGGGTTTCAAGTACATCTTGTACTTGTCCCTCCTACCCAGATGCCTGAGGTAAGCATGTGATCTTGCACACTACGTATGTGGCACAACAGAGCCGGAGCATGAACTGAGAATTTAGCCTGTGCACTTTTTGGTTAGTATTGCAACGTTATTGAAGAGTTCTGCTGTGGATTCACCCACCCTGCTCCCTTTCCTCTCACTGTCCTGCACATGCATCAAACAGTGGAATTTTGTCCTTAATTTTTTAATAGATTATTTTAGCTACTTAACAGATTATTTTAGTGGTTGTGACATGGGGCACACGTCCCTAAGATGCTATGGTAGTGCATATGGGAAGTTTACATACAGTGCCTGCCTGCACTACATCTAGATCTAGCTGGTGCAACTGCTTCACGCGTCCCTGTCTATTTGACCTTGGTTGCTTAGAGCTGCCAGAGTCTAGCTGCTCATGCACTGATGGCCGAAGGACATAGGAGGAGATGCCCCTGGACAATAAGGAAATCTGGAAGCCTGGCCATACGCAGCTGCAAATCATTGCTGTGATTTCACCAGCCTACTCACTGAGCTGCAGTGGATTGATCATGCTGTGTGTGTCTGTCGAGAGACTGGAGAGTATCAATATAGGAGACAGTCAATACTAATGGATTCTGAGATCTAATTCTCAGTTGGCTGCTGTGGTTTCTTGCGGCTTTGGGGCTGCAAGTTCTATTCTGAGTTTTGAAGACTTTGTGAGCTGAATTCTGCCTTTAAGCACATGAGGCTCACTTGGAAAGGGGGAAGCTGGGTATCAGGGACCTAATGGAAGGTCAAGGCAGAATGGTTTAAGGAGTGGAAGGTGCGAGATTCAGCAGTGTGCCTTACCGCTGCATCCCCCAGTGCTTGCAGCTGATAGCAGCCGAGGGTGTCAAAGGCGTGATCGAATCCCTTTGTTTGTCATTCAAAGCATTGCTAGGCCCATGTCTAGCCTTGCTTGGGGCAAAAAGTAAGACGCTTCCTGCACACTGATTTTCCCTCAGGAAAAGCAGGCCAGAATTTCACCCCAGGGAACACACATCTCATAGCTGTACTATGCAATGTAACTCTTATATCAACAAAAAGAGTTGTTTAAAAATGAATTTAATTTTACCCAAGATATATTTAATGTCCTCCCCCAACCGCTCCTGCATGTAAAAAAATACAAATGAATTTCAAGTGCAGTGAATTCATACAGCAGGAGAGAATTTCTGATCAGATGGACAAGATCTAATGATTGATGATGGCAAGTCCAAGGGAGACACTGTTCTTTGATTCCCAGAACTGAAGCTTTATTCAATTAATAGCACGCTGATTGAGGGAACCGAAACATTTTTGATAAACAGTGAGGATTGTGCAGACGACACACTTTCTCTATATCACTGTAATGAGGAACAGTTCCACTTTAGCAGTAAGCATAATGGAAAACCATTCCTTAATGGACCACTAAGTCTCAAGCTGCTGCGCTGCAAGACATGAGACAAAAACATGCTTTGGTTAAATAAATCTAGTTAAATTTTTGGAAATGGAAGAGTGAGTGGCTTTGTGCTGCTGGGAAAATGTATGGAGGGTTTGAATCAGTTTTCACTTCATCTTTAGCCTTTGATCCAGTATCTATATCCATGAGCATGGAACCCTGCAGTTTCACAGTTAGATCAGGGGCAAAGTTAACAGATTTTGATGCAGGATTAAGAATCAGAGTGGTAGGGGAAAATACCCACTACCTTCTTATCAATGTACACATACTGCAGATATCAGGAGCAAGCTGAAGAACTGCAAATTCAATTCAGTGAGAGGGAATGGGATGTGAGTTTAAATCACACACAGAGAAATCTTGGCTTCAAATAACACGATTTCAGAGTACTCGGAGCGCACAGACACACTGTATTTTGTTTTAATATTGGGCTACTTTGTTTCATTAACAGTCACAGCCTGTTAAAATCTTCATGTACAGGCGGAGATATGTTTTGTTTTCCAACAGCAAGTGATTGTGATGGAACTGTGCCATGTTCCGTGGGAATAAAAATCTAGCTGAAGCTCTTCCAGAAAGCAGTGGAGCTTTATTTCTACTAGGCCTGAGTTGATATGTCAGGCCAAAGGAACTGATCAAATGTTAAGTATGACTGAACACTAGTGCTTCAGTGTTTCTGCTACACTCCGCAGTAAGACATCTAAGTTTCTTCTAGGCTCACTGATAACACATCTACCATAGGTATCACATCCATATTGAGTGGTAATGCTCCTGGGTAGCCTCTAGACTCATCTGTAATACCTATAGGTTTCTCCCCAACTAACTGAGTCACCACCTAGATTTCTAGATTTCTTCCAGTGCTCTTGCAGCGCTACCCCTTCTATATGACCATTCCTTAGTTCCATTTACATAGAACCAGAGTTGCTAACCCTTTTTAAGCCAGAGAAAGATTTGCTAAGAGTAAGTAGAAGAAATTCCTTCTTAGGGCTGCTGTCAAACTCAGTGAGATCCAAGATGGCCTCCTTTCCTCGAACACAAAACACAGAATTCAGCTCAGAAATAAAGACGTAGGTGTGTGTTCCTGCCTTCCCATCTTCCTTACCTTGACGCCACGAGGTCCTGGATATCCAAGTGGGCCCTGAGGGCCAGTTGGACCCTGTGATTTAAAAACAACGACAAAACAACATTAAGATACAGCAATGGTGGAACTTTTTGATAAACTATTTGTCCTGAACTGCACAGGAAAATGCGTGGCTGGCTGAATGGAAGGCATATGGGAAGTCAGCTGTGCTTAGAAGAGGCTACGGAAACCTAACTTAGAGATCGTATTGCTCTGTGGTCTGAGCACAGGACAGAAGACAGAGAGAGGAGACACCAGCTGTGCGACTTCTATACTGATTAGCGACAAAGAAAACGTTTTATACACAGGAGCCACCAACGCTTTGCAATGGCAGAAGTGACTTCACTGCTTAGTTTCAGGTAGAGCAGGTTGAAGCTGAATTTCGAAGTCATGATGAAATTTTTAAAAAGAAAAACATCGTTGAAATGTTCACAATTCTTTTCTTGCCTTTTTCCAACCAACTATAGAATTGGTCAGAATTTTTCAAAATTCAAGGTGTAGCAGTGTCAAATTTGAAAACTTTAGATTGTCAAAAAAATTTAAAAAAAAGGGGGGGGGAAGTAATTGTATAAAATGTGAATTTCTCTTTTTCCCCTCAACTAGCTCTAGCTTCAAGAGTAATAAAATAGGAGCAATGCAGGGGTGCTGCAACAATTTGTATAGTAGGGGTGCTGAGAGCCATTGAACCAAAGTGTAACCCTGTATATAATGGAAACCACTTCAAGCCAGGGGGTGCTGCAGCACCCCCAGCACCTCTAGTTCCAGCACCTATGGAGCAATGGGATAAAATTAAAAAGTGAAAATTTAGACTTAATGGGTAAAACTTTCAAAAGTGCTTAAGGAACTTAGGGGCCTAAGTCCCATTTTCAAAAGTGATTTAGGACTTTCGATGAGATTTAGACTTGTAAATTCCTGCATCACTTTTTAAAATGGGACTTACGAGCCTAGGATCCCTAGATCCAGAAAACTACAGATAATGAGATCCATACCAGAACATGTGGAATAAACTCCCAAGGGAAGCAGCGGAAACCCCATCACGTGGCACATGTGAACCTAAATAGCACGAAACATTAGCACATGTGCAATGGGGACCAATTCTTCATGTACAAGGAGATGCATTGGATGCCCTCAAGTCTAGCTTGTCACCGATTTCTAGGACTGTTATTATAATGATGGCTCTATTCATAAGATCCAATGGTTGGAAGCTGAAGCTAGACAAATGTAGCCTAAAAATAAGATGCAAATTTGAACAGGGAGGGTCATTAACAACTTACTTGGGCATGTGATGGATTCTCCATCACTTGAAATATTTAAGTCAAGACTGGATGTCTTTTTAATAGATGAGCTGTAGCTCAAACAGAAGTTATGGGCTTGATACAGACATTTTCAGGTGAGGTTCTTTGGCCTGGATTTTGCCGGAGGGCAGACTATGATGATCCTAATGGTCCCTTCTAGCATTCAAAACTATGAATCCATCTAGTCATCACTGACTCCAAGGGCAGAATTGTAGTTCTTGCCAAACCTGGATGGACAGACTCCATGGTAACTTTGTAAGTACCTTGCACCATCGCTATAGTGCTGTATTGAGACTCGGTAAATCAATCACATTTTCAACTAAGTTTTTTTCTTTTGCTCAACTAACTGAAAAATACTCTTCCATTTCTTTAAGAGAGTTCTGGATAATTTTTCCCAGCCTGACAGCCAGACTGAGCTGAAGGATCTATGCTTCTTGGGGTCTGTTGGAGTCTCAGACCTCATGCTAGGGTCAATGGGAACATATCTAGCAGCACAAACACTGCTCTGAGATCATAATTGCTTAAGTAATAACTCATGGAGAAAGTTATAGCCTGGATCTGGACTTTTACCCTGACACCTGATGACTCCCTGATGTTTGCGAAATGTCTCCCAGCACAGCAAGTGAGCGCAGGACTGTTTACTGGGTTTTAATAGTCTACAGACATGAACATTTGAATTCCTAGCCTCACGTGATGCCAGCTGGAGGAATGGCCCCCGTCAAGGTTGCAGGCATCATTTTCCTGCTCTACACAGTACCTATGCAATGCTAGGGTGAGCTTCAATCAAGCCGGACGGAACTGTAATAAAAGACTTTTGACAAATGTAATGTTTTTCAACTGAATGGGACACAGCAGGAACACAGATGGTAAATCTCCCAGACAAACTAACAACCATATAATTCAAGGACTCTGAGCAATGTTTTCTAAAATATTGTTAAAGAGGGATTTTGACATGGGGGCAAACTAGAAAGAAAAGAACATTAATTTTTTTTTAAAAATAATTTTCTGCAGCACTGAGGATATTTATTTGTGTCTGATTAACAGCTTTCCCCTTCACAGGTTTCTGTTTGTATGTTTGGGAAGCTTTTCAGTGCTGCTTGCCAGGAGAGCTGGGGTAGACAATGCTGCTAACCAGATCTGGTGCAACTACAGGTTTATAGACAAGCTGCAATTGTCCCATGACTCCTTCCTCCTCATCCCCTGTGGCCAAAATCACAAGTGAGAAAACAATCAAAACGCATCTTAGATTCCGAAGGTTCAGGTAGGAAAAACGTCCAAGTTTATCTAGATTTCTAAATGAGCCGCAAATCTCACAAGATCACCATTCCTGGGACATTTCCAAACAGAGAGTGGGAGGTGTGTGTGTGTGTAATATTTCTATACCTTTGTTTCTAGACAAAGCCAGAAAGTAGAAGAAGTAGAAAGAACATTAAAAGAAACACACAGACAGATGAATTGAACTTGGTTTTAGGAGCAGGGTTGGTGGCTTCTTATTCTTGCCACGTCTGCTGACCCATGCCCACTTATTTTACAGTCATGTGACCTTCTCCCAGCACATGTTTAACAAAAGTTTTGCAAGCACAGCTATGTCCCTTAGGAGTGTGAAACACGCAACCCCCCCCCCCACTCCTTATCTGACATAGCTATGCTGGCAAAAGCCCTAATGTAGATTCAGTTATACCGGCAAAAACGTCCTTTTGCCAATCTAGCTTATTTCATTCGGGGAACAGGTATAAGTTATGTCGGCAAAAGAACTCTTGCTGCTACGAGCTGCAGCTCCACTTGGAGGGTTTGCTGGTATAGCTCTACCAGTCCAGTACCAATTTGCTGGTATAGTGCCAGTTTGCAGGTATAACGATCTAAGTAAATCCTCCCTAGTGTAGACAAGGCCTCGCTCCTTCAGAACTGACCAGAGCACTTGAATGCCTCCAAGGCAATGAAGTCATCTGCTCAACGCCTAACATTGCATGGGGATTAATTTCTTCCTCCACGTTCAGTGACACTAAATAAGAATGATGAGGGTCTAGTTAACACATACCTGACTCCCCTTCTCACCAGGAGGACCTTCTTTGCCAGGATGACCCTATTAATAAAACAGACAGACAAACCAGAGAGAGGAGATTAATAATCAGATCACTGATTTGGAAACTGACCATCAGTTTTGGTCTATTTCCAAGGGGATCCTTACACATTAGTGAGCACTTACTCATGCGAGTGGTCCCGTTGAGGTCAACTGATCTACTTGCATGAGTGCTCACCAACATAAGGGGACTGCAGTGGTCCCTTAGTGGAATTCTACTTTACACTGCTACACCACCTTGCATCTGCGCAGCACAAGACATTTGCAAATATCAATAACATCTCGCAACACCTCTGCGAGTTGGGCAACTAGCCGTGTATCTATTTTGTGAAGAGGGAACTGTGGCACAAGGCGGCTAAATGTCACACCCAAGGCCATGTGGCAAGTCCATGGCAGAGTCAGGAGTAAAACTCAGAAGTTCTGGATCCCACTCCCGTGTTTTAATCACTAGGCCACTTTTGCTCCTGATATTTGCTGTCATTAGGTTGGGGATGGGGAAAAAAATCCAGTTGTGCAACCCTGGAGAGTATGTTGGGAAGGCTGTGATGGTCAGATCTCCACACTGCAGTCATTTGCTAATTACTGGAATCAATTGCACAGTCTCATGAGAAACACTCAGTTAACCTGCATCCCCACTGCATGCTGACTGTCTGGACACTGGTCGGCTTTCTTCTTGGGCCTGGGAGCTGAATAACCCAACGTCCTGTAGCTTCCAACACATTCTTATTCAGTGTCTTTAGAAGCCTTTTGTTGAGATTTCTATTGGTACAAAACAAAAGTACCATTTTCCATCCTGAAAAATTGCTTCTAATCAAGCACAGTGCAGTAGTGAAGCATTGTGACGAGCCAATGAGTGCCTTTGCAACGGATTTGCTTACTAAAGGACCAAACACACTGCCAAGGCAAAACATCCCTCTTGGGTTTGCAGTGTCTGCACAGAGACATTAACCTCTTAGCTGTGGCACATAATGCACATTCATATGAAAGAAACATGAGGGCACCCAGACCACACCACAGGCTCTCAAAGCCCTAAGTACCTCTGCTGTAAGTCAGTTTTTCATCAGCGAGCTCCTGTCTGAACATGCCAATGACCTTCTTGCAACCACTTAACAAGCATAACCATAAACCATTTCCCAAGATCACCCTGCATAAAGGAGAATGTCAGACCAGCAGGATTTCATACAAAGGATCTGATTTAAAAAAAAAAACAAAAACAACCTCCCTTTTCAGACTCACAAATATATGCTGCTATTTTGATATCTGAAGGTGCCATGATGTAGCCAGATATCTAAAGGGCATCAATGGCACCAAAACACATCTGTGGGCACAAAACTGTGCCTGCACCAATTTGCTCATCTCTAGATCTATCGGGGCAGCGGTGGGTGTCAACGGAAGTCCCGGCTGAGGTCTAAATCTGCACTGTATATAATATCGTCACCAATTTCAAAAAGTGCAGCTTCATTACCAGCCCTGTGATCAATAACTGAAAAGGGACTTTGTTGGGTCTTGCAGCGAGATGCCATATGATTTGGGGGATTTTTAAAAGGAATTTAGTAAATGCCATAGATCTTCAGAGTCCAGTTACTACAGAGCATCTGGGCATCCTGTTATTCCTTAAGATGGTGCAACACTCACACTTAAAACCTGCCCTAGACTATCTTCAGGATACATCGTTCCCAATTAGAACAAATGGAGCTGCGTGTGCACAGGATATATGACCCTTAGTCTACATAAAAACTGGACCTGACAGATTTTATAACTGAGAAGCTTCCACAGAGGCTGCTCTGAGAATTTCACACCGAGAGCAACAGCCTCTGTTCTGTTGACTCAACTAACATTTTTATGAGACGGCTAAATTCCCCGAGTGGGAAGGATAATCCCCAGATAGAAAAATGTAATTTTTCAGCATGTTCTGCATTTACGTTAGGGAATGTAACCGTTTAACGTTTGTTGCTTTTAAAATCGGACGTCTCCTCGGTGTGTAAAAAATTAGATCGAGTTTAAAGGCCAGAGATTTTCAACAGCAGCTTCCAAGAACGGATAATGTTTAAAGTAGGATTATCATGAGGCTGCTAGAAGAGAACTCGAATGTGAAATTCAGGTTGCTCTTACTACTGCATTGCAGCAGTACTTAGGGTACGTCTACACTGCAATCAGACACCCATGGCTGGCCCGGCCAGCTAACTCAGACGCAGACTAAGGGGTTGTTTAATTGTGGTGTAGGGCCCGAGCTCCAGCCCAAGCCCGAATGTCTGCACCACAATTAAACAGGCCCGTAGCTCAAGCCTGAGTCAGCTGGCCTGGGCCAGCCGCGGGTTTTTAATTGCAGTGTAGACGTACCCTCGGAGTGCTAAGCACTACAGGCGGGGATCGAGACAGCAACTGAATTCAACCCTATGGTCCAGGTAAAAGGGTTCATTTTTATTCACAACACGCATCGTCCCCTTTCCAGGGACTGGTTTGAGATGCACTCACAGTGCTAGTGCTCCGTTCAATACACAAGCATGCATTTCAGCGGAACTACTGGGATTTAGCAGGAGCCATAGTGTGGGTTAAAACGATGCCCATTCCTTACTAACCACGTTGTTTACTGAAAATGATTATTACCAGGCCAATCCTGAGAGCTGCTGAGCACTCGCCACTCCGGCTAGAATCGATGGGAATTGAAGTAGCTGCGCAACACACAGACGAACCAGACCGGTAATGTGGGGCTAGAGGAGAACCAAACCCTGCAACGTAGGCCGAGACGTTTGTGTAAATTCGGACTGAGGCCTGATCTTGTAAACCTTGAGCGCTACTGAACTCCCAAGGAGGCTGGGTGCAATAGTGATACAGCATCAGGTCCCTAGTGGGTAAGCAGGGTGGGGTACCCTAAGAACAGACTACTTACCGGAGGGCCGTCTGCACCGGGCATGCCAGGAAGACCAGGTTTACCCAGAGGTCCCTAAAAAATACCCAGCAACAATCAGAATCACTGCAGCAAAAAAGTGTCCCCATGAAGTTATTAAACACTGACAGTCAGAGAACAAAGGGCCCCATGTTTCAGGCACATCTTTTGCTTTGTCTGAATCTGGTCTCGCAAATGTTGTATGTAAAGGTAGATCCTTTAGGAAAGATGCAATGGCTCAACAAGCAGGGCCTGATCCTGCCCCGCCTTTCACATCAGTGCAAACTGAGCGCACGGTTGGTGCAAAGCACTATCATACTGACTGGGCAGCATTTTGCACTGATGTCAATGACCACGCAAGGCGCAGGCTGCTGGAAAACTGGGCCCACAGAGCATAAAATCACATACTAGAAAAACCAACAATTATGACAAATGGAAAGAATGGGGGGCTGCCCTATCTGCTCCCCCTTCTTGTTTGAATACAGTTATGTTACTTTCCTTTCATAATAGGAATCCCGATCCCGTGACCATGTCAGTGAGTGGCAGTACTGACACAATTTGCGCGTGTAACTCAGCAATTAAACAAGAAACGCCTTTATTCTTTAAAATTATAATCCGTTCTGTTCATTTTTCTCCCGGACAGCCTTTGGTCAACGATCCCATAATACTGTACAATAAGGGGAATTCTCATGTTGGGGTCAATGATACATGCCAAGGAAGTCAGTGGAGTGGGAGTTATGCAAATGCACTCGGGAGCATGAATTAGTCCCGGTCATTCCAGTGGGCAACATTTTGCCTGATTTAAAGTCCATGGTGTTGCATGGGTGGGAGGGTAGAATTTGTCCAGTGAGAGCAGTACAATAAGCAAAAATGGAAACTCGCTGTAACTTGGCCCATCTCCCTGGGGGAAGATCCTCATTAAATTATCTGAATCCCCATGCCTTTACAAATGCTATCCCTTTATACATCTCGGCATATTTAGCCTCAGAAACAAACACTTTAAAGTCATCTCCTAACATTTTATATAGGCTGTCTTCAAAATGTTTCTCTTAAAAGGGGACGTGAATACAAATATTATGAATTAGAGACAAACTCTGTTTCCTCCTCTCTGCCCTGACTGGAGCAGGAGATATTAAACTTTCAGGCATACAGCTGTAAACAGATGTTGCATGAGGGAAAGGGAAGTATCTGAAGAGGCAAATGCATATTAATGGCAACAGCTGACTTATGTCACAGCTGCAGTGTATTAACGTACTTTATCGCCTGGTGGACCAATTGCACCCTGTGGACCTGGAAGACCCTGTGAAAAGAAAAAAAGGGAGGGGCATTAAGAAACAAATGAATCATTCTAAATGTATTTTGCAGCATCTCAGTGTAGCATCCTAACATTTTCAATGACTTGGTATTTCCAATAGTTATCGAAATGTCTCACGGAAGATACTAACACTTCATTTTTAGATATCTTATTTCATCCATAGAACTGAAAGTGCTTTACAAATGAGGATAATTAGGATGAAATTCAATAAGGATAAATGCAAAGTACTCCACTTAGGAAGGAACAATCAGATGCACACATACAAAATGGGAAATGACGGCCTAGGAAGGAGTACTGCAGAAAGGGATCTGGGGGTCAGAGTGGATTAGAAGCTAAATATGAGTCAAACAGTGTAACACTGTTGCAAAAAAAGCGAACATCATTCTGGGCTGTATTAGCAGGAGTGTTGTAAGCAAGTCACGACAAGTAATACTTCCGCTCTACTCCGCGCTGATTAGGCCTCAACTGGAGTATTGTGTCCAGTTCTGGGCACGACATTTCAGGAAGGATGTGGACAAATTGAAGAGAGTATAGAGAAGAGAGACAAAAATGATTAAAGGTCTAGAAAACATGACCTATGGGAGAAGATTGAAAAAATTGGGTTTGTTTAGTCTGCAGAAGAGAAGACTGAGAGGGGACATGATAACAGTTTTCAAGTACCTAAAAGGTTGTTAACAAGGAGAAGGGAGAAAAATTGTTGTTGTTAACCTCTGAGGATAGGACAAGAAGCAATGGGCTTAAATTGCAGGAAGGGAGGTTTAGGTTGGATATTAGGAAAAACTTCCTGTCAGGGTGATTCAGCACTGGAATAAATTGCCTAGGGAGGTTGTGGAATCTCCATCACTGGGGATTTTTAAGAGCAGGTTAGACAAACACCTGTCAGGAATGGTCTAGATAATACTTAGTCCTGTCAAGAGTGCAGGGGACTGGACTAGAGACCTCTAGAGGTTCCTTCCAGCCCTGTGATCCTATGATAAGTATTGTTTTCAAGATGGGGAAAATTGAGGCACCCGGAAGGGAAATGACTTGCCCAAGGTTACGCAGAAGTTCAATATCAGCACTGAAGACTATGTCCCCAGGTCTCCTGACTCCTAGTCCTATAGTCACTGGACCCTACTGCTTCCATAATGATTACATTAAAAATCAGAGATAACACTGTGCAGCAAATTTTGATTTAGAGCCAGATACCGGACTCCCGTAGTCAAGGAGATGCTTGGATCTGGCTTCAGTCTATTACAGCAGAAGGAGCCAGCTGCAAAATGTGGATCCAGAATGAGGTTGTTTAGATTTAGAGCCCAGGCTCCGCCTTTAGGAAATGCATTTATTGCTAGTCAACACTTTTTTTTTGCGATGTCCAATCTGAACCACTCTGCAGGTCAGGACTTGTGATGGGAGGCAAAGCGCATACAGAACTATAAACCCGACTCTTTCCTATCAAGGAGGAGAGCTGTCTCTTGCCTTACCTGAGCACCTGGATTGCCCTGTTGTCCGGGTGGCCCCGGCTCACCTTGAGGACCCTGCCAGGAAGCAAAGCAAGAGCTGAAGGGAGCTCAAAACCATAGGAGAAATAATGTCCATCCATAGCATTATGGCCAACAGTTATATACACATCAATTCATGCTAAAGCAGGGGTAATGAATTCTCATGCGACTAGGTGTAAACTGACTATTGTCGGGGTCAGGAAGGGATTCATCATTCTCAATTGTGCAACTGTGGAGGGCTGTGACTGCCTATCTCCAAAGCACTGCTAGTGGCCGCTGCTGGAAACAGACTATACCAGCTACCAAATGCTATGGAGTTCAGTTATTTAGCCACAGAAACCATTTCTTCATAGATTTTATTTGTGCATGCTGACATGGAGGGTAGAGTTATTTAAATCACAACCATAATCAAAAAATACTTTGCTCTTACACACATACACACTTATGTGCTTGTGTAAAAGTGTGTAACCCTTCATTCAAGGAGTCGACAAGTCAAATAATTAATCCTCACAGCCCAGTTATGAATTACGATCACAGCCCTCACTTTAGATGCCATAGCCAAGTGAGGAGGACAAGATCCCACAGGCTGAGTCTTTGGCAAGACCAGGAAAAGAACCCAGGAGTTCTGATTGCCAGGGTCCTGGTCTCACAACTAGACAACACTTCCTCCCACGTGTATATGGCAGTCTTCTCAGGGGAGGCATTATTGATGGGTGAAGGACCATTGTAGAGGACCAGCCTATACAATGATTAAGTCCAACTTAAACCATGCTTAGGCTTTGTCCTGGCTCCTCTGCACAGAGGTGAATTTGAAAGTATATAGTTTCTTTGTTGATTTAATGATTATATTTTGCTGTTTGGCATAACAGCATAAATCATGATGAAAATGTTTGATCTTCATAGGGATGTAATATGTAATTTCATTGCAAATTATAATAAATTCACCTCCATTAACCATAGCAAGATATTCTCCATGGCTTGTACTGGCTTTGAAATCAACAGGGACTCAACAGTGATTATCTTATCTAGGTATAGTCAATCTTACATTAGATTTGTAGATCGATGTTAGTAGTGAAGACTTACCACATTCCCCTTTGGGCCTGTTTGTCCATCCATACCAGTTACACCCTGAGTAGAGATTAAAAAAAATAAACAGCATTAAATTGAGAAAACATCTGGCTATTTTGAGCCAAAAATAGCAGGAAGGTGCAGTAAAAATGAAATACTCTGTGGCCCTTTGGACTAATAGGAACAGCTGAGTGGAAACAGAATGTTTTTCTAAAGGTGCCTGGCAAAGCAGCTAGTGCCAAGAATTCATGCCAGGTTGTTGGATTATTTTGATTTGTTGGGTTATTCAATTTTTGGGGTTTCTTTCCAAAGGCCATTTCAACATTTTTTCCATTGGCTTTACCTGCCTGCAGAGAAAAATCAGCACCATTGTGCAAATACTTTATATTGACTGTAGGAAGATTGTCTGAACAGTGGACAGATTTATAGAAATGGTGGGCCAAAAGATATCACATTAGAAGACAATAGATGAAGTAGGCAGAGCAATGTTAATTTACACCAGGTGAAGATTTGACCCACTGTGTTTTTGACGGTGTTTTTGCTGAAGGCTGGTTGAGACCCCCATAGAGATGTTGCAGTCCTTTAGAAAATGCAGCCTCTTACATCGGCAATGAAAGGAATTTATATATGGAAACCAGGGGAAAAAAATTCAGCTTCATACATTCACGGAGTATCATAGGTAAGTCTATGACATCACTGCTCACAGCCAATCAGAAAGCACCAGCTGGGGGTCCAGCATTCTACAGGTTGATTCCTTGCACAGGACCAGAGATCAGTTTTTATTGTGCACTCTTACTAAACAAGCCACTTTAGGGACCAGATCCTCAACTCCCATCAAGTTTCAGTGGAAGTTGAAGGCCTCTGAACTCACTGACTAAGGGTGTCATGTCCTCTTAAAGTGGCTGGTCCATGAAGGGAATAAGAATCTATGACTGTTGCCAGTGACGGGAATATCAGCTAGAGGCATTGGGTGTTGAAGTCTTGGGGATCAATCACCCAAGACAATCCCTAGAGCTGGCGAGCATTGGTCTGCTAAACCCAGGGTTGCGAGTTCAATCCTTGAGGGGGCCATTTAGGGATCTAGGGCAAAAATCTGTCTGGGGACTGGTCCTGCTTTGAGCAGGGGGTTGGACTAGATGACCTCCTGAGGTCCCTTCCTACTCTGGTATTCTATGATTCTATCTCCTTGAAAAGCTGCATGTTCTTCTCTTGGATTTAGATTGAAAAGCGGGGGAAAAAAAACTATATTAAACCAGGCTTCAGAACACGCAGGCAAAAGTTAATAGAAAAGCCACAGTGGTAATAAGTTATGTTCTTCCTTTCAACTTTGGGCTAGATGTTGAATTTACTCTATGGGCCAAATTCCACCTTGGTATGCACAGGTGTGACTCCACTGAAGCTGGGCTCAAAGCAGGGCTGAATATGGCACTAGAGCTTTAACTCTCTCTTTACACCTCCTGCTAGGGTGACCAGACAGCAAGTGTGAAAAATTGGGACAGGGGGTGGGGAGTAATAGAAGCCTATATAAGAAAAAGACCCCAAAATCGGGACTGTCCCTATAAAATCAGGACGTCTGGTCACCCTACCTCCTGCTTTCGCAACACAGATGCATAAAATTATCCTCTTGGATTATCTGCCTGAGTGCCTCAGTGGGACACGCTAGCTGGGACTGGAGAACTCAGCAGAACTTATTGAGCAGAACAGCAGGTATGTGGAGTGGTCTGTGCAACTTACCGGCGGTCCTGAGGGACCGGGTGGCCCTTTTGGTCCCAGCAAACCTCGGGGTCCCTGCAGGCGGAAACAAATACGCTTAGAAGCTCCAGTTAGGAAGAGCCCAACCCAAAGCCTTTCTGAGGTCGATGGAAAGACTCCCATTGACTTCAATGGGCTTTGGCTCAGGCCTTAAGAGAATCGGGAAAAAAAGTATTGCCCAGCCAAAGTCCACGCTTGGAAGCTCAGTTTTCAAAGCGAGGCATCTCAGACAGATCCCTAGGTAGACAGACTGGGCATGTGGGTCTGTGGAATGCCACATTTTTAAACCTAGGCCCTTTGTTACATCTACACAGAAATAAAAGACCCGTCGCAGCACGCTCGGGGGAAGTGACTCAGGATCCCAGGGCTCAGGCTGCGAGCTATAAAATAGCAGTGCAGATGTTTCGGCTCAGGCGGGAGCTCAGGCTCTGAAACCCCACAAGGTGGGAGGATCTCAGAGCCCATGAGCCTGAATGTCTATACCGGTATTTTTAAACCTGCAGCCCAAGCCTGTCAGCTGACCCAGGCTCAGGGACTCACTGCCATGGGGGTTTTATTGCTGTCTAGATGTAGCCTTCGATACCTTCATTCATTGTCATGGACGAAAAGTATGTTTAATTGATGGACAGAACAGAAGAGTAAAAATAAAAGGTTACAAGATAAAACACGATAGTTTTTAACATTAAAACAGAGTGCATGGGCCTGAGCCTGGAAAGACTGAAGCTTAAGTACAACTGGTCACTAATGTTACCATTGATAGTCTGCGTATTTTGGCAGGGCTGGAAAATACCCATGTGCTTAAATCTTTGCATGCCTGGGCCTCCGAAAAACAACTCCCTGGACTGAACTGGCTTCAGGGATTTTAACAAATGACAGCAGAATGGAATTAGATGCCTACAGGAACAAATTCTAAGGTGCCACCAGTAAAACATAAAGGGCCCTACTCTACCATCAAAACTGGCATTGGTTTTGATGGGACCAGGATTCGGCTGATGGTATTAGAAGATGTTCATGCAGATTGGGGAAGTATATATATCAGCCAAAGTTTCTTAGATTATAATTTCTACCTACTCCCAACTGGGCCCGCAGCCATTTTTTTCTACTACTCATTTAAAAATAGTTTCCATGTGTGCATTATTGTCATCCAAATGTCTTCTCCATTACTGTTATACCTGAGCACATAAATGTTTTTAAGAAGTTAATAACCCAGAAGTTATTGCTTTAGACATGTATTAAGGAGCTAGCTAGGTTGATGAATCTTTCCCAGAAGTTAATCAGACATCTCATGTATAATTTAGTCCCAAAGAGTCTGTAAATGCCAACCCTTTCCTTTCCTACGTTCCCAACATTTCTCATCAGTTACTCTGGTATCACTAATCTGGTATTGACAACAACAAAACAGGACATGATAAAAGCAAAGCCGATGGCATGCAATAGTATTAAAAGGGATGTGAATTACCTAAGAAAATGTGTTTTGGGCACCAGAATCAGCTGATTTTAATGAAATGACCATTTCATTGCACAGAGGTATCTCCATATTGTCAGAAAAGGTTTTTGTTGTTGCCAATAAAGTCAGGAATATTTGGTGCTAGTAGCCACTGTGCTTTTGGACCTCCCAAATTGGCAGAAATTAATTCTTGGGAGAGCTGAGTGAATACCGCCCAACATTCTCTAGCAATATTGGTCTGAACTTCTACACTACATTTGCTCTGGTCACGTTAGCATCCCCTTTCGGCCTTGTCTACAATAGGGAATTCCCTCCATTGCTAACCCTGGATCAGCTACTCCCAGGTTAGCAGCACCAGGAGACTTAGACCCTTATTCTGCAAAGATTTGCAGATGTACTTATCTTTTATGCCCTGTGGGTGGAATCCTGACCCCACTGAAGTCAATGGCAAAACTCACAATGGGACCAGGATTTCACCACGTGACTCCAATTCACAGGGCATCATGCTAAGTATCTGTGCAAGCCTTTAAGGTATAATGGCTTTAGTGTAGGTGGGTTGGGAACTGCCACTAGCATTTTAAGCACCAGGCCGTTTGGCCATACTCTGAGCAGGGTTAGGTGACACAGTGATGTCTAACAGCCAATTCGTATTTGTAGTCTCAACAGCCCAGACAAGGCCCAAGTGTTCATTTTCCCCAAATACTCATGTGATCAAGTTTTTCCGGCATGAATGCCCATGAAAAACAAATGCTTAGCCTGTGTGCACTTGAATACTCATTGAAACCAAAGCTTACGTACACTTTCCATGAGCCATTCGCTCCACAGCCAGGCTGGAGGAGTTCTGCTCCATCCTACTTGACCAATCGCTGCTAAGCACAGCTCAAATTCTGGACTTTAAATTTTGACTAGGAGGCCACTGAGGACACAAAACTACTGAGACGTTTAGCTGAAAATGTTGGAAGAATAAATAAACTGGAGGAAATGTTTCTCGATTTATGAAATGGCTGTAAACAGGAGAGACAGAACAGATCTACACGTGACAACTAGAGTTCATTGTCTCTTCACTGCCTTGAAGATTTAATCTAACACACTGTGTAGCACTTTGTGACTATCTGCCACTATCCCTGCAAAGCACAGCATTAGCCATAGAAGCCCTGGATGACAGAATTACTGAGGTACTGCAGAATATGATGGCCACATTTTGAACTAGCAAGTACTTACAGGTTCTCCAGGTAGACCTCTGGGTCCAACTTCTCCATCATCACCCTATTTGGCAGTGGAGGGGACAAAAGAGAGAGAGAAAATCAGCTACATTTCAGTCACATCGTAGGTGTCTCACCCTTGTTAAATAATAGAAAACCAACTTCCCTGGAGTAATAAAATGGTAGTCGTGCATAAGGAAGTCCTCATAAGCCTGGAGACTAATATCATGCGTGCAGAATTTACTGAAGATTAGAAATCCTATACGGCTGTTTCATAATTCATGTCTGTTTATAAAGATGGATTTTGTTAACAGATGAGATATTGACCCACACTTCAAGGCTTGTGGGTCAATAAGCAGCAGATTTAGTAACTAACTGAGCGGAGGAACCAATACAAAAAAGCCAACATGGCAATTAAAGTTACCCATATTAAACTGTTGGCTCCTTAGATTAGAGAAATTTAAAGATGGGGTGATTTTTACGTCATCTACTCCATCACCTACTAATGCACCATTGTTCCCTATAGAATATTCTTCATTGCTTTGTCCGGTTCATTTTTAAATTATTCAAACAATGGGGCTCCCTCCAGTTGACCTGGGAGACTATTTCACAATCTGATGGATATCACGCTTAGGAAATCAATATTGATATTCATCTTAAATCCTCTGTTAATAAAATACATCCCATTATTCCAAGTCAGACTCTATGTGTGTCATATTCCCTTCCCAAACAATTCCTCTTCCCTCTTGGGATTTAAGACTGATCACATACTCAGAGAGAGTTACTGTATCTCCTTACATATTGTTCAGCTGACGGACAATAATAATACTTAGGTCTTTTCAACTCCAAAGCACTTTATGCTTAACTAATTAATCCTCACAAGCTATCAATGAGCTAGGAAGGTGTCATGCCTGTTTTAGAGAGGAAACAAACAAGTGACTTGTCTAAGGCTAACATGAACCATTCCAGAGGTGGGATGAGAAACCATTTTAATGTTTAGTCCCCAGCAGAGTCTGGAACTCCTGTCCCTGAGACCTTGTTGCATTTTACTAGCGCTTATTGAAGAAGGGTGAGTAGGTAAGTGTATTTCACAAAGAAAAAAAATCATTCTTGGGGGGTTTTTTTGTGAAAAATTAAAAAAAAAAACTTCTCCATTTTTCTGACAAAAAAAATATTTTGGAAAACATTTTTCAGTTTTTATTTTTATCCCTTCTCTCTCCCTTCCTCCCCAATATTACATCCCTTTTTCTTTTCCTTCTTTTTATTTTACCACCGAAAAAGGGAGATAAAAGGAAAAATGCAAGCAAAAGGGGGGAAAAAAACTCAACATTGTTCAGTAAAATTACTAGTAAAAAGAAATGGGAAACACTGAAAAATCCAAACATTTTCCACAAAAATCTTCATTTGGGTGGGGAGGGGGGGAGGGAGAGACATCAACATGGGTTTCCATGAAAAATGTCAACCAGTTCTACATTTTCCCTTCACCGTGAACCCTGTTCAGTGCCATTGCTTAGTGCCACTTGGAATTAACCAGTTAAAACAAGTGCCAAACAGAAAGCATGATCAGAACTACTGCAATATAGGCTGCGTTGTGAGTATATGTATGAATGTTGCGTGGATGCAGAATTCCAGTCTACCCCAAGACCTACTTTTAAAGATGATCAGCATTTTGCATTAAATAACGTGCCAGCGCTGGCTTGCTCTTTGTTTTCATTACATGTCTGATCTCACGCCTGCTTCTTGTTTACAGGGCTCGGTTCTGAATTCAAAAGGAAGCTGCATTCAGGGATAAACTTACCCTCTCCCCGTCATCTCCGGGTGCTCCTGGTGGACCTGATGGGCCTGGATCACCCTAGGAATGTAAGATTAGAATCAGCCACTTCAGGAAATCCCCAGAGAAGCCAAGCCAATTCTCTTCTCCCTCATGATGTAAAGCAGGTGTGAGGGAGAGCAGCGTCAGGCCCCACCACTTTGCTCCCCAATCTTCGTGGGACCAGGTGCTTAGTTTTCCCCCCATCTCCTAGTACCCTCAAAAACCCACTAGAATTATGGCCACTACTCTGTAGCCATATAGGACACTATTTATCGTGTGCACACATGTGATCCATCAGGCAGAGAGGAGCATCCTCAATCAACATCCGTGGTTCCCTTTTGCCACGGAACAGTGAGAGATCGTGTCCCACACTTGTCTCTCCACTCCCACACTTCTTGCTGAGATAGTTGTGCTTCTTCTCAACCTCCTGTCTTCCCAGTCCAGGTAGGGGAGATCACAGGGCTTCAGGAATGGAGGAGCAGATTGTGTATGACAAGTATGTGGCGGGTGCGGGGAGGGAGAAACGTCACCATAGCCTATGGAGACCATCAGGAACTGGGTTGTATTACGGGTATGCAAAGGTGGGGGCCACTTGGTCATAGCCAGAAGAGCGCTGGATGGTGCCCTGCATGTGACACTTCACAAAACCTAGGGCCAGCCCTATCCTCCATGATCAGTTTCACTACTAATGACCATGCCTCCCGAGCTGCCCCTCCCTGATGTGAAACGGGCAAGAAGGAAACCATCCCTGTGCGAAGAACAGGTGCCTGTTCCCCCACCAAACAGGGAGATCGTGTTATCTGAACATCCCTGTAACTTGAATTAACTTGGGATTTATTGGGGGATACCAAGATCCTGTTGGGAAATGCCTTGTGGCTGACACGTTTTCTATCATCAAGGGCTAGAGCTTAATCTCAGGGTCCTTTCTACAGTATAACAGCAGCCTCAGAACTCACAGGGTCTGCTTCACTGGACTAGCACGATCCATCACAAGCCTTCCCCATGACGTCTCACAATGGGTACGAAAACCAACCAGTGTGTCTAAGGTACGCACAGCAGCTTCTTTGAGAACAGGGACCTTGGCTTTGCTGCATAGTTACCATTCCAACCCAAACACATTACAGCATTTTCTAGCTGGTTAAACATTGCCCTTATGTGCTACCTTTCCGCCCCAACATAGCATGTAATCGCCATGTAATCTCCTCCACCGCTAAAAACACTCCCCCCTTGCTTTATAAAGTAATAGTTACTTTCTTGGGGGGGGGGGGGGGGTTGCTTGCCAAAATAGTTGGCTTCTTGCTTAATTACAAAGCACACAGACGAATCCCTTTTTTTTGGCTGCGTTTCCATCAACGGCACCATAAAAGCAGGTTTCGTTTCTTGCTTCTTTTCTACTTTTCTGGGGTTTGTTACCTCCTCCAAAAAGTCTGCTGTTGTTTTTTCCCCTCCCATGTGTCTTCAGAAGCTTTCAATGGCTTCCTGCCATGTGGACACTGTGGTTGGATGTGTTTTTATGACATGTCCTGTGCACTCCTACAGAGATCTGTAATCCTCTTACAACGGCCAGCCCATGATGTCTCCCTCTCAGTTCTAACCACACTCCACGCAACTCCCAACAGCCTCAGAACACCGTATCACTCCCCCCCCACACACACACACACCGGTCCATTTGGGAGCTCAATAACCCTTTCTAATGTTCCATGGCCATTTTTTAAGATTGTCGCCAGGATGCTGTGGAAATGAGAACTTACCCTGTGCCCCTTCTCACCAGGCAAACCAGCCAACCCATCAAAACCTCGGTCACCCTACAAGAAAAGACAAGGTTAGTCCAGATTTCTGTTCACCGTTGTACCTCTTTCCACTTTGATCAGTCTCTGGGCCAAGGAGGGATCAGTTTTATCCACAGGCATTGGACAGTGTTTCAGCTTCTTATCACAGCCCCAAGGACGTCAGAATTAGAGATGAGAACATTCCATGATGTCATCTTACCCATCTCACCGATTACTGCCATTGTCCATGTCATGATTTTTCCAGCCTATCTTTGTTTCTCAAGCAATGTGGCTTCCACCAATTCCCCTGGGACAGTATTCTACTGCCGAACACATCCCCCTTTTGGAAAGTTTTTGAGATATTCAGTCTACATTTTCATGGTCTAAATTTCATGCCATTACTAATCAGAGCCCCCTGGTAGCAACCTAAATACCAACTTTCCCATGTCCATCAGCACCTCTTCAAATTCAATCTCTAAGCCCCCTCAGAAAGCATCCCACCTTTCTGGCCAAAGCTTTCCCTGTAATCCTGCTAGGGACTCAAGTGGAAAAAAGAAACGAAACAGGAAACGGCGTTAATAAAATTAGGATCAAAGACAAGACAGTTTATGGCCTAAGAAGGAAAATAGACAGATCTTAAATCTGATGTCTTCACTTTGGAGTTTAAGTGGATGTTCCTTTCAATAAAGTGACTGAGGTTTCTGGTCTTACTTGAGAACCAAGAGGAAAGAAAATGCACATCATAAAACTCCTGTCCATCTATTATTCAGCACCCTGGGCAGCCTCTGCCCTGCAGAGGTCCATCACATGAAGCTGGTGGGATTTATCCTGTGCAAACAGAGCCTGTTGGAGGATCTCTCACAGCAGCACTTATCCATTGATATTTTAATTCATAGGAAGAAGTCGTGTGTAGGACAAAAGTTGGGAATTGCACCTCTGAGCTAAAACAGAGACGTTCCCATGGATCAGTTCAGCAGAGACTTGGCTATGCTGGACCTAGCCCCTGGGGTCTGCAAAGCAGAGTGTATAAGTAACCAGTCACCTCACCAAGGAAAATCACTAGTGGGCATCACACTCTATGGCTTAGTCATCTGTAACCATAATGTACTCTATAGTGCACCATGCACTCAGCAGTTGACCCCTTGCAACCCACCTTCTTGCCCACAACCTGCTACATAAATAAAAGTGGGGAGGAAAGAGGGCCTTACGCTTAAAGAACAACAATAAACCACCTGGGCATCCTTGGGCAAATCACGCCAGGATCAGAATTTGAGAGGAAAACAAAAAGAGGGCACTGATTTTGGGTGCTTCCATCTACGATGCTGGACTTGGCACACCTCACCCATAAAATAGGTTTTGTTATCCCTGTGTAAGTGCTGAAGTTACTTGTCCCCGGCCTCATAGTAAACTAACAAAGTTGGGAATCCAGAAATCCTGTCTCCCTGCTCTGCCAGCCACTATACACACGCTCGTGCTAATTTAACTTATAATGGAATTATAGTTGCACACCTCTTCTCCTGTTCTCCATCCCGCTACTTTATAAGTAGGAATAGTCTGTAACGCCAGAGCAATTTAAAGGATAAATCCACCCGGCAAGCAATCGAACTTGCCTACACAAGATACATGAGCCGTAACAAGATGGCTATTTTTTTTTGTCAAGTTCTAGAGTGCCCCTTGAAGTCCGCCCACAATAGAATTAGTCACCATCTCGGTTACTATTCATTATTCTATTTTTCACATCTCCCTGGCATTCACTCCTCTGAGGGCAGTCAACACTCGTTAACTTTACTGGATAAATGGTTTGCAGACTCCTTTCTCTGTATCAAGAAACTCCCATCTATTCCAGTTTTAAGTATCTACATAATTAACTACTTAACACTTCTAATATACAATTCCTTGGGCAAACTTTCTCTGCATTCAATTTGGTGGAACAGCTCCTTTCTTGCTTGAAAATAGCACAAGATGACAGGGATGTAAGGGACTTCATCTCAAATATGACATTAAAATTCCACCACACACTTTGTAAGTTTCCTTACCCAGTTAATGGGTGTTTTTCTGTAGTTCGATTTCATGACGTTTTCAATGGCTCATTGTGTGTTTTTCATAATTGGGATTCCAAAGTCTTTGCTCTTCAACCACACACACAGAGGGAGCATATTTCTTACTCAAAGGAATTTTTTGGTTTAACAAACCTTGTACCAAAAATCTCTCATTATTTTTGTCTGACCCTGGTGACTCATTTCCACCTCTAATGTTTCGAGCCCATGATTATACAGACACTGCTGGACCTTTCCCTTCCTAGTGGACCGAATTCCTTCTGTCTAGGGTCCATTTGGTTTGTGTTTGCGAGAGCAGACGTGAATGCAAAGAGTATATAAATATGTAAAGCTACCTTTGGTCCCGTCTGCCCTGGCATTCCCCGGGCACCATCGCTGCCAGCACGTCCCTGAAAGAGAGGAAAGGCAAGTCAAGTACAAAAGCTGAGCAAGACCACAGGGACATCTGCTCTTTGGCTTGTGGCTAAATGAAGTTTTATTTAAGTCAGAACCCACTGGCAATGGGACTGTTTCCCTGGTGGAGAGAAAATGACCGTCTGTTTTTGTGGCGGCAGCAGCCCTATCTTTGCCTGGCTCTCTAACGAAGGGTACAATATAAAATGGTAGGGACCCTGGATGCCGGGACATGGCCATTGATTTAAAAGAGAAGACATGAATAAAATATCAATCAGCACATTGCAAGATATGTTAATTATGGTGTTCACAGATCGTAATGAGTTAAAAAACTTATTAGTAACCCAGGAGTGGGTCATGCAAAATAGTTTCTTAATTCTCCCGCCAGCAAGCAGAGCTGATGCTCTAGCAGGCAGAAGCAACATGTCGTTTAAGCTCAACCTCTTAACGTGCACCCATGGAGATGGGTGCACAGGGTAGGAGTACAACGTATGCTATCTCCTGTACGTATCCCGTGGGTCTGATCCTCCGCTCACACTAATGAGAATCCGGAGTAAGCCAGTGATTCCAATGGAGTTACAGAAAAAGCAGTGTGAGAGGATCAGGCCCAATGCACGCACGCAGGTATATTTTGGACGACTGAGGAGCAACCGTATCGGAGAAGATGGGAAGCGTGGAATAGAATGGGAAATGCACCTCACCCCATCATCCCTCTCTTTATGCCTTAGGACCATTAGGCCTCTCCATTATATGTATATAAATTTAGAGGTACTGGGAGGCCTCCCTGTTACAGATATCTGCCATGCACAGAAGCCCATGGGTGGGTCTGTGACATAGGGCAGCTGGTCACCCGCAATGTATCACCTTCTCAGGGACACTCTCATTGCCCCCTCTCCCTCAGCAGTTGCTTGGCAGCAGCAGGAAGCCGATTTCAAATACGTCAGAGAGTCTCTGAGTGCACCTACCCTGCGGCCTGGTTTTCCTGATGGGCCTGGGGGGCCTTGAGTGCCTCGTGGACCCTGCAATAGGTTGAAGAGAGTGGGGGAAAAAAACAAAGCAGATGATGATACACCGTATGCATGTTCTCCAGAGGACAAGACCAAGACACAGGCCCACTCTAGCCAGGCCCGTCCGGTGCAGCTAAAAGAACGGTTAAGTCCTATCTTGCCATATCTTTTCAACTGGGCAGATTTACAAAGATATTTAGGAGCCTAGAGATGCAGATAGGTACCCAGTGGGATTTTCAAAAATGCCAAAGTGAATTAGGTGCCTACCTCCCATTGAAAGTCCATTGAAGTTTGTCACCTTATCTACTTAAGTGGTGTATAAAGCCCTATCTGCACGCTTAGGTGCCTAAACCCCTTTGTAAACCTGGCCCAAAGTAAGCAAATGTATAAAGGCAGATCCATTCATTCCTGAGGTGGCTCAGTGGAGATAAAAGAACAAGGGTGGAAACCAGAGAAGGAGAGGAGTAATGTACCAGCTAAGACAATGCCACTAGCAAGGGTTACAGGGATCACAGAACATGTGACATTAACCTCACTGGACAGAGTCCTCCGTACATCAAATACAGGCGAGGTCCGTTGTGCAGGGGATGAGGACAAGAAACTCCCACTGTGTCATGAGGACTGATTGGTGTGTCCCCAAAGGGAAATCTGAATCATGTGAACCGTTTCACACTTGTTGCTGACGCCATGTTCTGGAGGCAAATCCTTCAGTCCTTCCTCGGGCTTTGCACTGTAGAGAATGGGAGTTTTGCCTGAGCAGGAGCTACGAACTAACTAGGGGCCTTCAGGATTTCTATACTGGAACTACTGCCTGCGTTATGAAGGTGGGACCTCCAAGAATCCTGTTGCATCTTGTATTCAGTGTTTGCCCAGGCTGTGTGGATAGACTGATTCCAGTGGAAGCACTGTTAGCGATGAAGATAAAATCACGAGGTTTAGGCTGATACAGGTTTAGAGGTGCTGGTAGGCAGAATAGACAAGAGCACTGTTTTCCTCCCTTCTTACCCGGGTGGAGCAGCATGGCATGCTGAGAGCATGATTCTCCATCCACACCACTGAACCTGGTCAGCCCATCCCGGAATCTTACAGGACTTAAACAGGGAGCAAAATACTCTATGTACTAAATGGTAGGTTTGCCTGGGAAAAGATTAAGAAGGAAGTAAGGGCTTTCAGGATTTGATTTCCTGGATCGTCAGTACTGGCATGCCCTTCAGAAGGCAGGCAATGTGGAATATTCCACTGTCTCAGGATCTCTGAGCTCTGTATTTGGATACTCAAATGCTCACTTAGGTGCAGAACGTATTTTCATATCTGTCCAATTTTATTCGCCCTTTAGAAAGCCTGAGTTCTTCCTCCACATGGGCCACTATAAAAGCCCTGGTTACACGCTTAGTAGCTTTAGACAAGATCTCACCACCACCCCCTTTTGAAAATTAAGTGATTTTCTCATACGCACCTGAGGCCCCAGGTCTCCTGGTTCACCTTTTAGTCCTCCGCTGCCTGGGGGTCCCTACGGATGCACAATACAGTTAGGTTAAGCTTTGCCATGGGCAAGACTTGAACGATGTCAAGAAGGACCCGTTAACCCCTGGGACCACGAGAGTTGACTGGGAACCCACGCATTAGAATAACAGCTGCTCCAGCAATTGGAGCCTGGGTGCTGAAACAAGCACTTTTCCAGGAGTGCGTGGCCATGTTTGGTGCACTGCCTCTCTTTGCCACAAGGTTTCATTCACAGAAGATGACAGGGATGTTGGCGGACGTGGGGGAGCCCAGGGAAGCTGTGACAAGATGGTTTGCCCCAAAGCAGTGTGCACATCCAAATCCCTACACAGGGGCATGGGTCAGTGAGCAGAGGCCAGAAAGCAGGTGCATAAATGTGTGTGTCAGCAAAATGAAGGCCCTCTGACAATCAGGGCACTAATAATATCAGAGATCCAATTCCAAGGCAGTGCCCTGGTGTCAGCTTTGCCTTCTTGTCCCCAGTGTTTGGCTACTTACTTACCAAGGGGCCTGGTCTTCCAGTAAGACCCATAGGGCCAGCAGGTCCTCTCAACGCCAACTGCAACAGAAAGGGAAAATCATCCAGTTTCCTCTACATCCTACTACCAGACACAACCAAAGCCAGCACGACCCACACCTTGTGCTGTCACCAGCAAAGGCGCTACACCACTGGGACCAGAAATCTTGCACAGTGGGCCAAAATCACTAGTGGCAGATGCTGGTGCAACATCATTAAAGCCAATGGGCTTTGGCCCAGTGTGCATAAAACAAACCATGTGTCCAATGCATGCAAAGAGGCCCAAATTCATCCCTGATACAACTTCCTTGACTTCAATGCAGTTAGACCAGGAATGAAGGTGCCCCAGACAGCCTAGTACAGATATGGAGTGTTAACTCTCCCTACATGCTCCTATTGAATAGAACGTACAAGGTTTCCAGCTTATGTGTACAGTATAACCATTTTTGGAGACAATGTATGTTTACTCTGCAGTACAGGGAGTGTACCTTCTGTAGGGAAGATTCTCTTGTGTAGAAACTATAACCTGTCTTGATAGATAAATGTGTACATACACACATGAACACTAAAGGCCTGTTCCTTAGCTGATGTTTGACCTCCGTGGAGCTATGTTGATTTACACCAGCTGAGGCTCTGGCTCTATAGGTCTGAGTCTCCCCTCACTTACACTGGTGTAGAACCAACAGAGAGATTAATAAGGCTCTCTCTACAAAGGTGCTGAAGACACACTGTAAATCTATATATGCCTAGACTACAGGAGTATTCTTCCCACACTTTTGTTATCCATATCATAGAATCATAGAACTGGAAGGGACCTCGAGAGGTCATCTAGTCCAGTCCCCTGCATTTGTGGCAGAACTAAGTATTATCTAGACCGTTCCTGACAGGTGTTTGTCTAACCTGCTCTTAAAAATTTCCAATGATGGAGATTCCACAACCTCCCTAGGCAATTTATTCCAGTGATTAACCACCCTGACAGTTAGGAAGTTTTTCCTAATGTTCAACCTAAACCGCCCTTGCTGCAATTTAAGCCCATTGCTTCTTGTCCTATCCTCAGAGGACAAGACAACCAATTCTTCTCCGTCCTCCTAGTAACAACCTTTTATGTACTTAAAAACTGTTATGTCCCCTCTCAGTCTTCTCTTCTGCAGACTAAACATACCCAATTTTTTCAATCTTCCCTCACAGGTCATGTTTTCTAGACCTTTTATCATTTTTGTTGCTCTTCTCTGGACTCTCTCCAATTTGTCCACATCCTCCCTGAAATGTGGTACCCAGAACTGGACACAATACTCCAGTTGAGGCCTAATCAGTGTGGAGTAGAGCGGAAGAATTATTTCTTATGTCTTGCTTACAACACTCCTGCTAATACATCCCAGAAGGAAGTTCATTTTTTTTGCAACAGCATTACACTGTTGACTCATATTTAGCTTGTGATCCACTGACCCCCAGATCCCTTTCCGCAGTACTCCTTCCTAGGCAGTCATTTCCCATTTTGTATGTGTGCAACTGATTGTTCCTTCCTAAATGGAGTACTTTGCATTTGTCCTTCTTAAATTTCATCCTATTTACTTCAGACCATTTCTCCAGTTTGTCCAGATCATTTTGAATTTTAATGCTATGCTCCAAAGCACTCGCAACCCCTCCCAGCTTGGTATCGTCCGCAAACTTCATAAGTGTACTCTGTATGCCATTATCTAAATCACTGATGAAGATATTGAATAAAACCAGAACCAGAACTGATCCCTGAGGGACCCCACTTGTTATGCCCTTCCAGCATGACTGTGAACCACTGATAACTACTCTCTGGGAACAGTTTTCCAACCAGTTTTGCACCCACCTTATAGTAGCTCCATCTAGGTTGCATTTCCCTAGTTTGTTTATGAGAAGGTCACGCGAGACAGTATCAAAAGCTTTGCTAAAAGTCAAGATATACCACGCCTACCACTTCCCCCCATCCACAAGGCTTGTTACCCTATCAAAGAAAGCTATCAGGTTGGTTTGACACGCTTTGTTTTTGACAAATCCATGCTGACTGTTACTTATCACCTTATTATTTTCTAGATGTTTGCATACTGATTGCTTAATTATTTGCTCCATTATCTTTCTGGGTACAGAAGTTAAGTTGACTGGTCTGTAATTCCCCAGGTTGTCCTTATTTCCCTTTTTATAGATTGGCACTATATTTGCCCTTTTCTAGTCCTCTGGAATCTCTCCCGTCTTCCATGACTTTTCAAAGATAATCACTAATGGCTCAGATATCTCCTCAGTCAGCTCCCTGAGTATTTTAGGGTGCATTTCATCAGGCCCTGGTGACTTGAAGACATCTAATTTGTCCAAGTAATGTTTAACTTGTTCTTTCCCTATTTTAGCCTCTTCTGATCCTACCTCATTTTCACTGGCATTCACTATGTTAGACGTCCAATCACCACCAACCTTCTTGGCGAAAACCGAAACAAAGAAGTCATTGAGCACCTCTGCCATTTCCACATTTTCTGATATTATTTTTACCCCTTCACTGAGTAACGGGCCTATCCTGACAGTTCAATTTACAGATTTTTTGCTATTTAATATTCCCATAAATAGAACCGCAATTCAACTTCAATTTTTTTTTTAACCCCAGTAATTAAAAAGCCATATAGCCAGCACCAAGTCAATAATTTTCATGGCAGGTAATGGGACTGTCCACACTTTATAACACCACTTGGACAATTTGTTCCATTGCAGTAATTCGATACTTTAAAAGACTGCTAATTATGTCTGTGCTCCAGTAATTAAAATCTACCCGTGCCTGCACTTGTAATGAAATAAATATTACACAAATGTTAGATTATTTATAACTTTTATATTTTTACCACTGCCCAATAAAAACGAGCTGCTCTGAAATACTGCCAGCTGGGACAACATTTGGCCTCTTTACCAAGAATCAAATTTCAGGGGAATATATCACTTTAATAATGTAATTAACCAAAAACAAGAGAAGAAAAAATCTACCCACCTCAGGATTCCCTTTCCTCTCTCAGCCTCCCCAAAACCCTTTCAGCCTTCACCACAGAAGACTTTGATCTCAATTTTCTTATTAATGATCCCAGTTCAAATGGCAAGGTCTGTACGCAGGGTACAGCTGGTTTCCCCCCCCCTTGTGGAAAATTTTAAACTTTTCACTGAAAAAACATAAACCCATAAACTGTGTGTGTGTCTCCCCCCCTCCCGTCCCCCACTCTCCTATTTTCACCAACTGATAACCGAAAAAGTTTGGCTAAAAACTGAATGAAAAAAAAATTGAAATATTCCCTGGGGAGAGGGGGGAAATGTCCTTTTTCAGTTTTTGTTTTTGTTTTGTCAAAAAGAAAAAAAAATCAAAAGTTTCACAGAAAAGCAGACGCTTTCCACAAAAAAATTAATGTAGTCAAAAAGCCCATTTCCCATCAAAACAAGTTTTTAAACGTTTTTAAACTAGCCCTAACACTGGCACTAAGTAGGCATTGGTTAGGAACATGATCCTCCAACGTGTCTCCGAAAGGAAATTGTAGGGACGGGGAAACAGGGCAGTTTGTAGTACTATGCCCTTCTCTGGAGTCATAGCCCCGTATTCTACCTGCATGCGAATAAAACTGGACTGATTGTAAATCTGAGACTGAATGGGAGCCCCAAACCCCCCACCTACACCAGTCTCTTCATTAGGAGTCCTAAAAGAAGAAAGGGAAATCTGCCACCCTGTTAGATGGACATTTTTATGGACCTGATTTCATTAACTCATGTAATATCTTTCTTTTGGGCCACTGCAGCAAGCATGCCCCACGCCTGTAGCTAAAGGGAGCGTTGACAGCTTAGCAGTAACACAAGGGCGGTACCTAATTTTCATGCACAGGGCTGGATTCTGATCTGGGTTCCATGCAGGCACAAGGGACCAAGAACCTCCTTTTTAATCCCGGGCCTAAACTACCTGGCTCTTGGGTCCAGCTGTGTGGAAACAAACAGAGCTGTGCACTCACTTAATCCCTGCCTAGAGCAGGGAGGAGTGAGAAACGAGTGAAAACCTGGGTTCCATACCCGGTGCTCAATGGCTGGAGCTGACCAGCCAGTGCAGGTGCTGATAATTTGCAGCCGGAACTAGGCCAGCACTAAGGCCGTGTCTACACTACGAGCTAGGAGCGTGAGTCATATACATACCCACGGTAGCTCAATGAGCGTGAGTATAAACAGAAGTGTGACTGCAAACGGGCAGCGGCAACGGAGGCACGGCTGAGATGTGCCAAGTATCTACCCACTGGTTTCAGGCTAAGTCATGCCTCCGTTGTGGCTCCCTGTGCTGCTGTGGCCACAATTGTATTTACACTCACGCTAGTTTGAGGAGGGCTAGCGCAGTAGGTGTACAAGAGCTGGGGAATCTCATCCCTATCTTGTAGCTAAATTACTACCTCCCACTGGCGTGGTAGATACACTGGAGGGTAGGGATCGGACACAGAGGGACCTAGACAAATTAGAGGATTGGGCCAAAAAAAACCTGATGAGGTTCAACAAAGACAAGTGCAGAGTCCTGCACTTAGGACGGAAGAATCCTATGCATTGCTACAGACTAGGGACCGAATGGCTAGGTAGCAGTTCTGCAGAAAAGGACCTAGGGGTCACAGTGGACGAGAAGCTGGATATGAGTCAACAGTGTGCTCTTGTTGCCAAGAAAGCTAACGGCATTTTGGGCTTTATAAGTAGGGGCATTGCCAGCAGATCGAGGAACGCGATCGTTCCCCTTTATTCGACATTGGTGAGGCCTCATCTGGAGTACTGTGCCCAGTTTTGGGCCCCACACTACAAGAAAGATGTGGGAAAATTGGGAAGAGTCCAGCGGAGGGCAACAAAAATGATTAGGGGTCTGGAGCACATGACTTATGAGGAGAGGCTGAGGGAACTGGGATTGTTTAGTCTCCAGAAGAGAAGAATGGGGGTGGGGGGGGATTTAATAGCTGCTTTCAACTACCTGAAGGGGGGTTCCAAAGAGGATGGAGCTCGGCTGTTCTCAGTGGTGGCAGATGACAGAAGGAGCAATGGTCTCAAGTTGCAGTGGGGGAGGTCTAGGTTGGATATTAGGAAACCCTATTTCACTAGGAGGCTGGTGAAGCACTGGAATGTGTTACCTAGGGGAGGTGGTGAAATCTCCTTCCTTGGAGGTTTTTAAGGCCCGGCTTGACAAAGCCCTGGCTGGGATGATTTAGTTGGGAATTGGTCCTGCTTTGAGCAGGGGGTTGAACTAGATGACCTCCTGAGGTCCTTTCCAACCCTGATATTCTATGATTCTATGATTCTCCCGGGAGGAGGAGGACGCAGGGAAGGGATTGTGCCTCAGAGGGGTGTCCCTGAGCACACTACCTCCTTGAAGTATTCCTGAGTGGGTGCAGTTTACACGCCAGCCTTTGTTCATGGCTGTGTCTAAAGTCACAATCTAGTCCCTATTTATGGAGAATCTCTCACATTCTTAAATGGATTTCCGTGTACCATAATGCATCTAGCGGGTTTTCACTTCACACAGGCAAATGACAGAGTTTTCTCTCACACAAACGCTCGTGGAAAGTGAATTTCAGCATTGTATTCACTGGAACCAAAGTTTTCATTTGAACATGTGAACATTTGGGCCTTAAGGGCCTGCATGTTCATCCAATCAGGGAGCGGACATAATATTGCGGGACACATGTGACCAATCAGAGGTAACCAACACAGCTCGAATAACAAACCCGGATAGGGAAGTTTTTACAGTCAATCCACAGGATTCAATATATGTAAAAAAATATTTGCAAGGATACTCATCACATACTTTCCAATGAATACATTAAAAGAAAGTGTGATCTGCAGGCTGACATTCATGGAGCTGAGAAACAACTTACCTCTGTGGCATTCATTTATTTATTGAGAGTGATATACTCAAAAAATAAAAACATACAAAACTTTTGCTGGAGGTTTTGAGCATAAAGAACCAAGTCTTGTAAACAGCAGAACTCCACTGAAGCCCACAGGTCTATGCCTATTTACATCAGCAGAGGATTTGGTCCAAAAGGCGTGGGGGCATTTTGAACCATAGTTTGGGGTTTGGCCCATTTCTAGCTGTTATTGATAGGCCAAAGTATGCTAAGATGGCTAACACACAGGGGTCACATTACCATGCCAGGTACAAAATCACAGCCAACGTTGAGACACATCACCTGGGTGCATTTCTTCCAACGGTACCAGAGAAAAGAGACAGCCCCACTTACCCTGGCCTGTTGCAGTATGGCTTGAGCTTGGGATTCCTGTGCTGAAACGAGAGGTCCTTTTGAGCCACCATCTCCTCCCCCAGTAAAGCGGAACTGTAAGGAGCAAGATGCAAGATCCATGTGACTGTGCTGCTGTCTATTCCCTCTCTCCCTCGCCTGACTTTCTATTCAGCCTCGCTGGATTGGCGAGCTCAGCTCAGTCACTGCCCTACTGGTCTCTGACGAACTTACTAACTGCCACACTTGTCTAGCACCTTCTCTCAGAGCCCTGTGACATTCGCTTCTGATGGGAAAACCAGACAGGTGATCCATCTTATTTATGGTACAAGCCACGTTCTTCCCAGTTAAGCACCTGCAAAGTAAATCATTGCAGCTCAAAACAATCCATGGATAAAAATGCATGAGATCATGATATATGCTTTAAAACCTTAAGGATTCATCATCAGCTCAAAACTTGAAAGCCAGAACATTCATAGGCCTGATGCTCTCCTCCCAGCTGCTCTTGGCCAGGAAAACCCTGCAGATGTGATTGCATGAGGGTGGGAATGAATCACTTGGCTTTAGTTTCCAGTTTACTAGAGGACATAGCCATCGTTTCTAGCACAAGGCCTATAGGTTTGTGCTTGTGTGTTTTAAAAGCTCCCCATGCCAGGACACCTGACATTTGCTTGGAAATAGGACACAGTCCAAACAGGTAAAAATTTGAGCTTGGATTAGTCCAATCTGCAGCAGCCTATGAGGCAATAACAACAACACTGGGGCAGCGGTATGCAGGCAGAAATGCCCATTCCTGGATGCATTCGCGGTGCTCTGCAGCTTTGCGTGGTGCTTTCCCTCTGAGGAATCTCAGAGCGCTTTCCAAACACGAATTAAAAACTTTGCTACAGTGAGGCGGCAGGATGCATGGTTTTTATATCTATTTTATGGCAGGGAGAAAGGCAGTGGCCCAGATTTTGTCCAGTGCTGAGGTATGCTTCAAGGAGTAGAATTCAGCCCATAGTTTATAAAGTGTTTTGGGATCCTTTGGCATGGAAAGCACTCGAAAATGTAAGCTGTTGATATTGGACATGCCTTCTGTTGGGCCATTATTTTCCTGAACTTCAGGAGGACTAAGGCTCTTCCCACTTCTGACATCTCCGAACCGACGTTCTTGTAGCAATACCCTGTTACTGGCTTAATTACCAATGTCTTTAGAGCATTCCAAGAGTGAAACTGCAGACTGTAGGTCCTAGTTGGTAATGCTGCTTCACCTGGGTTTCACCTCGGCCTGTTGCATAGCGAGAGGCAATGAAACCAAGTTCCAACATGAACTTGGCCAACTGAACCAAACCCCACAATTTACGGGCCCAGGGTTGGTTACTTTATGGGCCAGAAGAGGTATTGTAATGGCCAGCTAAGCATTGTAACAATGTTGTGCAGTTGGCCTTAGCAGCACTAGGCTCCCTGCCAGTAACCTACACATGCATTACCCTCCCATTTGGAACCTCTACAAGTGCACAGTGGTTTTTATTTAAGACTCTTCTCTTAGTACCAAACTGCTTATTTTCCAGCCGCTAGGCTCCTTTGGGTTCTGTCGCATCAAAGCAGAGACAAAATACACTCATCATCATTCCTTTGGTGTCCTGGGACCGAGAGGGCTGACTCAATGCTTGCTCGACTGGCATCTAGAAAGAATAGTGCCACGATCTTCAAAAGTGACTAGTTCATTTCGTCGCCTACAATGTTGGATGTCCAATTTGAGACCCCTTTAAATGGCCCTGAATTTCAGCACTGTCACAAATTTCAGACGGGTGTTCAGCACTTTCTGAAAATTGAGCCCACTTTAGGTGTCTCAAGTTGGGTCCAGCAAAATTGAAGCGCTTGAAATCATGGGTCAATTTAGAAATTTTTAGCCGACTTACCCCTTTCTTTTCCCATATGAAGAGCTCACAGCATTTTACAAAAGGTGGGTAATAATTTACTTAAGAGCGGCCATACTGAGTCAGACCAATGGTCCACCTAGCCCAGTATCCTGTCTTCCGACAGTGGCCAGAGTCTTCTAAGGAAATGAACAGAACAGGGCAGTTATCAAGTGATCCATCCCCTGTTGTCCAGACCCAGCATCTGGCAGTCAAAGGTTTAGGGACTCCCATAGCATGGAGTTGCATCCCTGACCATCTTGGCTAATAGTCATTGATGGACCTATCTTCCATGAACTTATCTGAATCTTTTTTGAACCCAGTTATAGTTTTGGCATTCAGAACGTGCCCTGGCAAGGAGTTCCACAGGTTGTGTGTTGGGTCTCTATTCCACAAAAGGGGAAAGAGAGTCACAATGAGGTGAAGTAACTCTCCCAAGGACAGATAGGATGTCAGTAGCAAAGTGCAGGACTCCTGATCTCCAATCTTCAATATTAACCATGCCCTTTTGTTACAATTGTACTTACAGGCAGCATGAGCATTGTCCCTGGTGGTCCTGGTAACCCATCTGCTCCTGGAAGACCTGGCCGGCCAGGAGGTCCCTACAAAGGGGAGAAATGAAGAGAAATCACTCGAGCATGTATGTATATATTATTTAATTCAATCTTCCCCATAGGTTGCTGTAGCTGGAAGGGCCTTTGCTTCTCATTAGCCTTGGCAAAGCCAAGTACACTCAGATATATACACATTTTGATGGTATCCAGATCGATGGTAAGGCTGTTACCTTAGAGATGTTTACAGTGGCCTGTAGTGTGTTGCTTAAACACATATGGTATTTCTTAGTAATTCCATCCCCCTGCTCCCTTCCCTCCATAGTTTCAAGTCGGCCATGAGCAATTTTCAGATGAACAATAAAAGCCTTTGCAATGTTCCAGATCAATGGTATCAATGTTTAGTTGAGTATATTAAGCCCTATTAAAACTGTATATAAAACCTGGTGTAAAATATAACTCAGAACAGTGAAGCAGAAATGCATCGAAATGTATTTATTCTTCCACATGTTTAATCGCCTGGTTCTTTCTTTTCATTGTTTTTTGGTGGGTTTTTTTTGTCCTACCAAAATATTTCCATCTGCCTTGGGCCAAACAATCAGCTGGTGTAAATCAGCAAAGCTCCACTGACTTACATGAGTCGAGTACCTTGATCTCACTCTATAGGAACAACCTACGCATTAAACATTCTACAGATGAAATTCTAAATAACAGCATAGATCCAACTTTCCTAAAACAGTCTCCAGATTATTTGCACTCACAATTCTGTGCCTGCAAAAAAGTCCAAATTTTCACAGACATCCAGCAATACAGCATGCAAATGAGGACGACAGCTAACTACTCAAGGTGCATGCATAATTCCAATTTTTCCATTAGCATGCAAAGCTGTGGGCGTTGTAGACTTGATCCCGTCCTATGAAGTCAATAGGAGTCTTGCCATTCATTTCAATGATGGCAGGAGTGGGCCCTATCTGAGGAACATTTCTAGTTTCAGGTGTAATCCACCATCTTCCTGCAGGTTTCAGAGTAGCAGCCGTGTTAGTCTGTATCCGCAAAAAGAACAGGAGTACTTGTGGCACCTTAGAGACTAACAAATTTATTAGAGCATAAGCTTTCGTGGGCTACAACCCACTTCTTCGGATGCATATTGAGTGAAACATATCGAGGAGATATATATACACACATACAGAGAGCATGAACAGGTGGGAGTTGTCTTACCAACTCTGAGAGGCCAATTAAGTAAGAGAAAAAAACTTTTGAAGTGATAATCAAGGTAGCCCAGTACAGACACTTTGATAAGAAGCAAGTGTGAGAATACTTACAAGGGGAGATAGATTCAATGTTTGTAATGGCTCAGCATCTTCCTGCAGTTACTTAATAAGGTCCCATATTAATTTTATTTTCCCCCTCTTCTTAAATGAAAGCTGCAGAAATCCCCCTTGGGAAGTTCTCTGGAGCAGGATAGGTGAGCTGCACCAGCCATTCTGAGCCCTTAAAAATACGGTCTCTCTGAGTATGTGCAGAGAGTTGCTTTTTTTTTTTTTTTTGCACCTGTCTGATTTTGCATGTCATGGATGATATTGTCTGTCTAGGCTCTTCCCCCCAGGAGGTGCTGAAGAATCTGAATTCTTGAATGGATATACAAGAAACCCAGACTGGAGTCTTGCTCATTCTAATTCTCAAATCAGTGATCTGCAAACACAGTCACCCTCACCCCAGGCAAACACCAAAACTGTGACACCAGCACCCTGGCACAAACGAGTCGCCTTTCTTGTGATTAATTGTACTGGAGTGCCTAGAGATCGGGTGCTGTGGATACACGTAATAAGAAACGGTCTCTGCTACAAAGAGTTTACTATGTAAACAGACAAGACAAAGGGAGGCCAGATTTTTAGAGGTATTTAGGCACCTCGCTCCCATTGACTTTCAATCAGACTTAGGCTCCTACCTGACCTAAGTCACTTTTGAAAACGAGACTTCGGGTATGTCTACACGACCATAAAAGACCCACGGCATGACCGTGGCAGGTCTACGTTAGCTGACTCGGGTTCGTGAGACGCAGGCTGCGGGGTGGTAAAACTTCAGTGTAGACATTCGAGGAACAAGAGTCTCAGAGCCCAGGCTCCAGCCCACACCCAAACGTCCACGTGGCTATTTTGTAGCCCCACCTCCTGAGCTCCAAGTGCCGGAGTCAGCTGACCCGAGCTCTCAGTCTCAGTGCCCTGGGTTTTGTTTAGCGCAGTGTAGACGTACCCTGAGGCTCCGAAGTCAGTTAGGTGCTTTGACAAATATATCCTAAGCGATTTGCCCAAGGTCACTCAGTGAGTCTGTGGCAGAACTGGGAACTGAACCCAGGTGTCCTGATCTTAGTTCTGTGCCTTAAGCACCAGGCTACCCTGCCTCCTTACATGGTCTATGTACTTTATCTATTTTTGTATTAGAATACACTTCTCCTCCCTCCCTCCCTTTTCACATTCTCTCTGCATTGTGTGGGGTTTTTTTTTAAACTCTGTTCCCTCTTGCTTCCTCGGATTTTTTCCCCTCTCTCTCCTGTGCTCTCTCTCCCTTTCTCAAAAGGGCACCCAATACCATGCCAGTCCAATCTTCAAGCCCATGATTAGTGAGTCCACAATTAGGGAAAACAACACTGCCCAACCCTCCCCTGGACTACACATACATCAGCTAGACTATTTAGATATGTGATGCCCCATAATTAGAGGCACTGGAGAACATTACAGATGAAGAATCCAGGGTTCGCGTCACCCTCCAACTGACCCAGAATAATAACACAGCTTGAAAACCTGCAGTAAACAGCCACTACAGCCAGTGATTTATCAGCAGAAAACACAAGCAGTCCCCTCAGCTGCTGGAGGCAGGCTGCATATCAAATCCACCTATCCATTTTTCAAGACTAGCTCGGGAAGTTACTTCCACTTTGTTGACTTAGCCACTTCGACACAGGAGTCCCTGACTCAGCTGATGAGGAGTTGATAGGTAAACAGTCCCATCTGTTGGATTAAAAGCACAATAAATAATGTAGGCCAAACTTGTCTTATATAATAAACTCTTTCTCCCCACCTCGCCCCCACGGTCCTGATGTATGATTGATCAGCTCTGGGTTTGTTTATCGCTCTTTGTGTATTCTGTCAAACGAGTGTGTTGATAAAATGTTTTTACACAAGCATGTTCGTTGGGGGAGTGGGTATTTTCAAAATACCTCAAATTTACATTCAATTCAGTTTTCCAAAGGCCTTTGAGTAACTTTAAAAGAAAACTGTTGCACGTCAGTGTAAATTGGGGTGGCTCCAATGAAGTCAATGCTGCTATATCGATTTACAACAGCTAAGATGTGCTGCAAAGCTTCACACTGCTTGCAAATGTTAATGCAATATGGACACTGGTCAGGATTTTAGCCCAATTTTTTCGGCCTCCAAATTTGGTCCAGAAATCTCAAAGGATTAGATTTCTGACACTTCCATTGCTGGCCCAAATGCCTGTGAGAAAAGCCTTTCAACTGGTATTTCAGCACTTCTAAACCAGGTGCCACCTGAAACCTAGAAGGAGAAGAGCACCCAAGACCTTCCGACAAACATTTCAGAACCATGACAAAGGTCTGGACCCAGATGCTGTGCCTGTGAAGCCAATGGAAGTTTTAGCATTGGCCTCAATGCTACCCTAAAAGAGGTGCATGGGTGTACAGTCTCAGGGCCAGATCCTCAGCTGATGTAAATCAGTGTAGCTCCATCTAGTTCAATGGAACTTGGGGACAGTACGATAGCTGTGGATCTGGCCTATTATTCTATTTCGTTCTCTATTGCATGGCACAGTGTGTAAAAGGGTAGAAGCATCCGGGGTGTTATCCAACTAATTAACATGTTCTCAAAAGGAGAAAGACAAAAGAAAACGGCTGTGCATTTGCCTCGCAAGGGGCAGAGCGATCTGGAGAAATCCATGGCGCTCTCCTGAGGCAGGGATCATGATACGTTTCTCTGCTGAACGGCGGGAAGGATGTTTTCCGGAGCTGGTGTTTGTATTCTCTTCGTGAATGCTTTGGAATTCAGTTCGGATGGCCTGTGACACTCAATAAATCACTGCCGTCCCCCCGCCGTTTGGCTACATTCATTCACTCGGCATGTCGTTCTTTAATTATCCACTTGTAAAGACACAATGACAGAAAGAAACTGTTCGCACCTTAGGGCTGAGCGCTCGGGAAACACACACAGTTCTGAGAAACAAAGGAATCTGCAGAGAGAGGCGTGATCAATGCCCGGCATAAAATCAGGGGAAGGACTGTCTATCAGCCTGAACAAAGCTTCTGAACACGTCTAACCTCGTGGGTGCCAAGAGACGGCTGTTCTTCCTTGTGCAGAGACCAAGGCAGACTGATGCAATGTCCTCGTGGTGGTAAGAACACCAGATCTTCCTGATGACAGGTTAATTTACACCTTGGATATGTGGAAGAGCCCTTCCTTGCTCCATTGGCTAAAGTCACATTGTCCAAAGGAGCTCCCTTTCTCCATCAGCTCATTCCAGTTCACAGTTTCTTGGGAACATGGGGATATACTTGGAGCCATCTCCCAAATGCCTCTTCTCCTTAAATCCTGCCTTAAGCCTTCTTAAGGTGATCTCCTCACTGGTTGTCCCACAGTTCCCTCCCACAGCTGGAGCTCCTCGTGGTTTGGGGCAGTGTGGCTGGCGGAGCTGCTCTGTAGTGCTTCCTTCAGAGCCATGTGTGGTACTGCAGCCATTTCACTCTCCCTCCCTCCACCCCGCTTAGTCTACAAGGTTTGGCCTCCAGCTTGGGGCAGGGCAGTCTGTGCTGTAAGTTTGGTGCCAGTCTCTGAACACTCAAGTAAGAAAACAGCAACTCTTAAAGAAAGAGGGAAAGAACCCTTCAAATACAAACCCTCTGTTGCGGCACTTAGGGTAAAGCCCTGACGAGGGCCCAAGTTCTGGGTGAGCCCTGAGGAACCATTCCCCTGTCCTGCTCTGAGTCTGAATAAAGGCAGGCAAGTCTTCTTAACTGGCCCGCTGGTTGTTGATTGGTCATTTTTCATCCTCGTCCTTCTAAGCCTCTGGAGGACTGTCTTGTTTGTCACCTAGTCTGCATGGATTTTCCTTGGACGGGGAGTGTCAGGCCACAGATGCCTCCAGCAGAGGGCAGAGAAAGCCTGATAGACCTCGTCACAGGCAGGCAATACAGTGCTGAATGAGCAAACCAGAATGATGAATAAAGTAATACCAATATACTAGACAGCACTGTTGGCTTATGTTGATATAGCTGACTATCATTGGCGCATTAGTTTGATGTACTTGGCCGGTCTCAACAATCTTTCCGTTTTCACATGTGTCTTATGCTACATCTCTAAAGTTCCACACATGAGTTGTATACAAGAATAATAATGCTAATAATAGACGAATTAAAGACGATCTGGTCTAACTTGTGGAGAGGATTCAATACATTTCTAGTTGCCTGGCTCTATTAATTCATCACTTTTCTATGCCCAACATGTTGCATACTGTTGGGTTACAATTTGTTCTGCACAGAATATTTATAAACAAGTGGGATGTGCGGTCTGCTCCTGAATGCAGAGGCCGCCTTTCGCTCCTGGGTGTGCAGTGAAAAGAGTCAGGGACGTCGTGCCTGCCGGCTCGGCATGGCCATTCAAAGGCAGGCTGGAGAGCCTGCCGACAATCATAGGGAAGAACAGCAGAAATAAAGGCCACCCGCCCCGCCTTCCGGCCTGCCACACAAATGAATTCTTAGGAGCAGAGGACTGAGGTCACCGTACACGGAGAGGTGATTAAAGAAATAGCTATGGATGATAAGCAAGGCACAATTCATGGCTGCCCTGCAGCTGCACAGATCCCTCACTTGGGGAAATGCCCCAGGGGCAGAATTCCTTCCCTCCCACATGCGTCTTACGAAGTGGGTATTCACCCACGAAAGCTTATGCTCCAATACATCTGTTAGTCTATACGGTGCCACAGGACTCTTTGTTGCTTTTTACAGATCCAGACTAACACGGCTACCCCTCTGATATTCCCTCCCGGGGGAATTCCAGGGCAAGCTGGGGGTGGATGGGGACCAAAAGAGGCTGGCAAAACAGTTCAATGCTCTGATTATTCCTTGACTGCTGCAAGTTGCAGGGGACAGGGGCACTTTGATGTGAGAGGGCTGTTGTGACCTTATCCAGCAAAAGGCCCTGTCAGCCCCAGGGTTGTGCCCCCTCCCTCAATCTCAGTCACCATGCTGGGCTCTGCACACTGGCTCAGGGATGAATTGTGACCAAAGTCTCTAAAGGGTTAACTTAACAACTCTCAGGCAAGTTCCTGGCTGAGGCCATGCATTGGGGTTGAGATGAGTGGCTGGATATCGACGTTCTACGCATTCCAAGGCATGGATCGATGTGGCACAGCCAGCCCTCTCATTCTCAATCATGTCACAACTACACGAAACGCTATTATTGTTCCATCAAAAAAATAATACGCCAGGAGTTTAAGTGAGGGGGAGCCTTAACTGGAGAGGTTAGCGGAGTGCAGTACCCAGGAAATACCAGCCAGATCCCCTGAGAGTCAGTGTGATAAAGAGTCTTAATTTTCAAAAAAAGGGTCCAAATTAGCATCATCACCAAAATGCCCTGATACCCAATAATCCATTTAAATCCATCTTAAAACCACAGCAGAGACCCTTCCATTGAGCTCTCCATGGCTGCATTTTGCACGTGGATATTGTGAGGCTGTGAAATTGATACTGAAGATCTGCAGCCTGGCGGTTACCGCATTTCCCAGTTGGCAGGAAACCTGAGAATGCAACCTCTGTTATGCTGGTGCCTTCAAGCTCAGAGTCTGTCTCAATGGAAGGCAGCCAGGCAACCATCTTGCATTCAAAAATTCCTCTCAGTCACATGCTACAGGAAGCAGCCATGGAGAAAAGAGTGTTTGCAGGGCACTCACTGGAAAGGGAATGTGGAAGTCACCCAACTTTGGAGAAGAGCCACATCATCACGAGGCACATCAGAGGGACACACAAGATTGTTTCTTCTGATTGATCCCAAGAACTTGCAGCAAGGAAACCGGAGGATCAAGCGCATCCGAGGAGGGATTTTGAACACTGTGCATGAGGACAGAATTGCAACATAGGCCTAAGAGAAGGCTCATGGGAGTCGACTATAAAAGCGTGCACACAAAGGAACTGTCTGGCTCAGGCTTTGCTTTGTATCCATGCATGAGATCAAGTCCAAGAAGAGTCATGCCAGTGGAAAAAAATGTAGCCATATCTTCCTGATGGCTGTTCCTCATATCTTGATATATTTCTTCTTGTGTTCTCATTTGTAAACACGTGTGTAGTCATTTCCAGCTGGTGTTCTGGTGCCTGGAGCCAGGCAAGAAGTAGTAATTAAAGAGAAAGGATCTGGATGAAAGACCAGTTGGCCATGTTTTGCACTGGTCCGAGCTCCTAGCTTACTGAGCAAAGGAGCCAGCACAGAGCTCATATACGACTTAAGCCTTTAAAATAGGGGTTAAGTGAGACTTAGGTGGTCCACGGACTTCGTGCTGGCTCTCTGCAAACAAGTGGATTCCAGCCATCACATATATCAAGTTTATTCTGGTTTTTCAAATTCTGGCATTAAACAAACAACAAACTTCAAGAACCAGAGCCCTAATAACCCAAACCTCAGAAGGAACTTAAGTGTTGGAATCTATTAACTAGCACAAAGCCCAAGGAAAGACACTCAAGGAAACCTATTCCCCTTCCCTTGCTTTTATCTGGCCAGACCTTTTTTTCTTAGCTCCGTCTGCAACCTTTCTTGGCTTGTCCAGATAGAATTGAACAGCCCATAGCTTGGTGTGAAGACAGCTAACAAGATACGTGCACCTGTGGAATGAAGGAATTCCACAGGTGCACAAGGAATGAAGCAGCCAGCTGTGCTCATGAGACGGGAGAAGCTGGCAGGCGAACGTACGGCCCACATCTGATGTTGGTAGAGAGACAAATACCACAGCGAGGTGGGGAGCAGGTTTGACTGTGATGGCTAGCTGTACCCTATTTGTTTTGTAGCCTTAGTGTGCCATGAATATACAACTTTGAACTAGAGTATTTTGTCTGTGGCCCTTTAGACCACCCGGATATTAAGCCTGATTCTAATCCCATTTACACCACGGGCGTAACTCCTCAGCCACCCATTAAGAATACATACTGAAGCCAGATGCCAACGTTTTTTTGCCTAGAGGCAAATGCTCATATAGAACACTGCAAAAGCAGACGGCCAGGACCTATGGGGATGGGTCTTCCTCCCCTCCTTCCTAGGTGGAAGCGACTGCACCGTACGCCCTTGCAGGGAAGGGGACCCAATTACGCAGCTCTGCTAAGTCGACAGAAGACATTCTGCACCAGTGCCCGCTTTAGAAATCAGACTGAATGAACGAGGAGACTGAGGGAAACATCTTCTGCTAACTGTTCCCATCCTCACGACAGTATTTGGTATTCACTGGATAACAGTGCTGGGGGGAACAGACGCATTAGATATTCTGTCAGCTCTTCCATGGTATATTGTCACTGCCATTCATCTCTCCTCTAGAATTACAGAACAGACTCGGGGAAAACAGAGCATTAACTAGACTCTTCTCCTTTTGTTTCTTGGCAGATTCCAAGACTTTTTTTTTTTTGTTTTGCTAATGAGTATTTTTTTGCTCTTTGAGGTTGAAAAAGACCCTTGCCATGACTTCAACCACAACATCAAGCTACAGGCAGAGTCTATCGTTAGTGCTGTTTTTATTTTTAGGTGAACTTTTGGCACTCATCGAGTTTGCCCATAATAGCACACTTCTGAGCCAATGGCCATCTTCCCCATGCGCACTACCTCTCCCCTGACCTGGAATGCAACTCTGCGCGGCTCCAGAGAGGGTCCTGTACACTACGCTATCAATGCACCTCAGGGAAGACATCTAGAAGGGGCCCAGCTCTGCCTTCCCCGAACTCGAACGTTTTGTCAATGGGACGAAGCTCTCCACCCTGTCTCCACCACTTAGCGGAGACCGCCAGCTGTGCACTGCTGTGTAGAAGTAGGAGGTCAGCGTGGAGAAATGGCCATACTTGACTAAGATGAGAACAGCGGTGACCGAAGCCAGGTTTGGACTGGAGACGGGCCAAGAGATTCAGATTAGGCCAAATCTTCATCCAAGCCCAATGTCTGTAGGTTCATAATAGTTCAAAGAGAAATAATCCCCCTGTCCCTCCCTGGCTACCTCCCTGTCTTCAGCCCCTGACTTAACTATGGCTCCTTCTCTCGTAGCCCCCTTCTTTCTTGCTAGTGAGGGGATGAGTCAGACCTCCTGTTGGGAAGCTCTCCCTTAGGTTATCCTGGGTGCCCCTAAACACCCAACCTGGTGCTGTAGCTGTCTGGGACCCCCATCCCCATCCCAGAAGTACCCGTGACTTTGTTAAATAGCAACACACTCAACAACATTGCAGAAGTACGCTCAACTAATCTAAAAATACCTCTGTTGTGCAGCCATTCACAGTACTGGCACAGGGCCAAGTTCCGCTTGCCTCACTCACACATGGGCTGCTGAAATCGACGGGGTGTGAGTAAGGTGACAAAGCAGAACCTGCCTGCTTGTCCCTGGTGCCAAACGTGTTTAAGCATGCACAGGCTATGTCTGTCACCCGCTCGCGGCTGCAGCGTACTGAGGCTGTATGTCTTAATTACAGCACGTCATGCAGACTCTACTATAGCTTATGCGTCAGGAGACTGGGTTTTTAAGGTTCAGAACCAAGGGTTCTATCCTAATTCTGACTGAATGCGTTGTCTGCCTGTCACAGGGTGGGGTAACTCTAAGGGGCGCTGGGCCCAGCATACCGATCAGCTATGTCCCAGCCGAGACCGCTCAAGCTCAGTGGTTTGAGCATTGGCCTGCTAAACCCAAGGTTGTGAGTTCAATCCTTGAGGGGGCCGCTTAGGGAACTAGGGTAAAAATCTGTCTGGGGATTGGTCCTGCTTTGAGCAGGGGGTTAGACTAGATGACCTCCTGAGGTCTCTTCCAATCCTGATAGTCTATGATTATAAAAGCCAAAAACACAGCTCTGTTGAGGGAGGAGAAAGTTTGGCCTGGAGCAGGATGAAAGGCTCTGGGCCCCTGCAGAAGACCATGGGTGAGAGGGACAGACAAGGCTTATATGTGGAACTTATGTTGAACTATTTTATTGTGTCTGAAGAGTAAACTGTGCCCTAAAGGAAGAGTTTGAAAAGACTGGGCATGACACTGAGTATTTCCTGGTCTAGTGAGGGAGTCCATCAGGCTACACTGTAGTCTGTGGCAACAGATTTGATCTTTACGTGCAGGCCAAACAAGAGAAACAGGCTGGATTTTAATGCACTGCGTTAGGAGATTACTACTTTTCCTCTTCTGCTCCATTCAGGAAAAGTCCCTCTATAAGCCTAACAGTCGAAAATTAAAGTACTGCTTACAGTTCTTCAATGGAAAAAAAAAAACCATTTCCTAATGATATTCATTTTTCCCTTCCTCCTAAAAGCTTTCAGCCTGGAAATGCAGTGATTTATTTACTCCGGCCTATGAAATCAGATTCCTGCCGAGGGACTGTTCTAATTCCAGCAGCTTGAGTCTGGCTGCTACAGTAGTTAGGTTCTAGTGACCTCATTTCAGGCCTTCAGAGAAACAAAAGCAAGCTGCGGTACTCCAAATCCTCCACTAGGTGTCAGGCCTAAATTAACTCTACAGACACTGCCAGCTGCATTGTGTATGCAGAAGCAGGAGTTTGTTTCAGCACAGCAACTGCACATGTTACTTCTTTGCTGTTTAATTTCCTCCTACTGGGAGAAAAATAGCATTTAACTGTGGCTGCGTGATTCAGAGGCAAAGAAAACGAAGCAGAAATGAAAATATATTTGCATGGTGGCCGTTTGGGAGCCTCAATTTCAGGCGGCCCTAATCAGAAACCGGGGGCCTGATTTTCAGAGGTGCCGACCACCTAGAGACATCCTGAATCTCAGCTGGCATTGTGGGTGCTCAGCGCTTTCTGAAAATGAGGCTGTAGGTGTCACATGTTGGACACCAAAATCCAGGAGCCTTGAAAACGCAAATAAAATGTATTGGGGGCTGGAGAGTATTTTGCCCATCAACGAATTTAATAAAAATAAAATAATAATAATAATAATAATAAAGGAAACCACCTAACAATCCCATTGACAGAGAATGCAGGTCAGTTGCTCGTGCCTGTCAGTAAGGCAGAAGCTCCTCCTAATAGAAAGACACAGTATTGTAGGAGAAGGATCTTCATATTGGAGGTAAATTTGAAAGAAAACAAAACCACTATACAAGAAGGAAAGCACATTCCTGTTATAGGCTACAAAGTGAAATCCACTGAACCCATGGAGCTCCTGTGAGAAAGAAACACCATCCATTGCAGGAGTGGTGGATATTTTTTGCTACTAACAGGTGGATTGTTTAATTAAGGCTCCAGGTCTGAACTTAATTCATACTTTTCCTGTGCTAGAAGACTTTTGTGTGTTTGAATGAAAGTTTTTCACACCAACAGTCAGCTCCTGCATCTTCTGAATCCTGCAGTGAAACCTTAATTCTGTATTTATAGCACTGCAAAACTTTCTGAGATGGCAGAGCCTGCCATAATGCAGAAAACATTGCCCGCCGTCTAATATCGCAGACAGGCTGCACTTGCCTACTGAATAACTCTCAGACACATGCCTCGTTTGCCCTCCGATTATTACTGAGACACAGCGTAATTACCTGTCACATAGGACTAAAGGATGTGGAGAGATGTCAAAGGGGTTTCTTTACACTAAGATTTTTTGTAAAATCTTGAGTTAATTGGTTGCCAAGTAACTTGAGGTCATTGACACATTTGTAAAGGCTAGTGTGGACACTCCCCGAATGTTTGTTCCAGGTTCAAACATCTGTCCTTTACCCCAGGCCGAGTTCTGCTAGGCTTACAACTTCTCCCCATTTCGAGGCAGAAGGGCTAAAGGGCAAGAGGGGTTGTTATCAAGTACCACTAAGACCAGTTATGTTTTACACCCCAGGTCACAGTTTAAAGCTCCACAGTGCACAGCAAGAATGAACGACGGCCAGCCAAAGAATGTAAATCCATTATACTTACTCTCTCGCCGGGGTCACCCAGTGGACCCACGGGCCCAGAAGTTCCCGGAGGTCCTGGAAGACCCTAGTATGGAAAAGACGGGACAAAAAATTAGGTAACAAAGGAAAACGTGCTGTTATTTGTGTGCGCATGCGTGCACAAAGGAAAGAAACGGAACTGGAGCTGCCTGTTTATTTTAGCAGAGTAAAAGTGACCCTGAACTGCTCTGATATCCAGGTATGGCATATGGAAGCAATAGAGCCCAGAGAAGTGTTAACAAAAAATTGACTTACAGCTGGGCCTTCGGGACCGGATGGCCCTTCGATGAGCATGCCCTGGAAAACAATAAGAGAGATTGGTGATTAGCATGGCATGTCCCCAACGCGACCTCCGTAGTGGAGCTCAAAAGTCAAGCCGTCACGTCTGTTCTGAGCTCATCCAGTCTTTTGCTGCTCACAAGCCCAACAGGTGTTAGCGCATCCCGGTGCTGAGCTGGTTCCACGTTGTTTCAGCGGAGTCTGGGTCCATTGCCACTGGCACACTACATCCTGTGCACTGAAAAGCAAAACTGTCAACCAGTTCAGCCCAGGCTGGGCGTGAATAAAAGTCTTGCCCCTAACCACCATCCCAGAATCACACCGGGTGAGAGCGGAATCCTCTCTTATCTTAGTCCAAGGTCAAGCAAATGAAAAGCCTCGCACCGCGTCTTGAATGCCAGCAAAACCAAGCTCTGCTGGAGTGAGTATTGCAGCCGACGATCCCTTCGCTCGGAATGCTGTCTCTAGTTCCAATCAAATTCTAAGGCATTTCCAGTGGTCTTTAAATGTCTTTCCCTAGCAGGCTTTATGCAGAGATTTACTAAGTGAACCTATAAGATCATTGTGTGGGTACCATGCCAGGGTAATGTTATCTCATTGTTTAAAAAATTCAATATTTTGCTCTTCCTTTAAATCATGGGTATGGTGTACTCAGTGGAGTTGGGTTTTTTTTAAATGGGTGGGGGGGGGGATTGAGGGAAGACCAGAAAGAAACTTTCCAATAAAACAGTCAGAGGCCTATAGGGAAAGGACCAGGAACACAGGTTTGGAAGTATCCATGGATCAAGCTCTACCCTTCCATCGATGGACCACTGACCAAGTTCAACGTAATCCAACAAGGTGTCCATATTCCAAGCAGCCCGTTTCACCTCTCGCCGGCTAATTTGTAGCCAGCAGAGTCATTTCTCCTACAGGATGAAATCAGCCCATAAAAGTCAGCAAATGTCAAATTGACTCCGTCAGGAGAAGCCTGGGAAGGAGCCAGCCCAGCGATCGAGTTACACTTCCCCCTCGGAGGAGGGTGGTCTCCCCAGGTCAGGGTTGAAGCTAAGGCCAGTCGGTGGAGCAGAGCCGGTGAAAGTGTGGGCTGACGTCAGCGCAGCTGCCTACGTCCTGCGTAGTGGAAAGCGCTGAGCGGAGTGAAGCTGAAGCAGTCAGGGTACATGCAGCAAACACCTGCACTTCTTCAGACCCCCCCAGGAGAGAAAACAGATCACACTATATTGCCAAATACCATGACAGCTCCCCCAGCGGGATATGGGCACGTACACATACCCTCTGCAGCCATATCCCTTGGCTAGCACAAGGATTTTTTATATTACTGCTACTCATTTCTAGCTGATTTAAGTGCTGGTTTGTGGATTGTTTGGATATATGGGGGGCCAATTCTCTGTTGATTTAATAGGGGAAACTCCAGTGAAATCAATGCAGTCATGCGGATTTACATTAGTGGAGAATTTGGTTCATGGATCTTATCCACACAGTTTAACACCATCGTTCCACTGACTGCAGTAGAGTTAATCCCGATTTACATGGGTGTGAGAAGAGACTTATGCATGGCACTCATTTGTCCTGAGTTAGGACAGTGAGATTTTCCCCCTGGATGGAAGGATAAGTGCGGGGAGGGAGGGAGAATAGCTGAGCTGTATGAAACTGATTAGCACAGCTGCAGAATCTGGAGGACATGTTGCCGCAGGCTTTTCAAGAGATGTGCCCATGCGTTTCATGGCAACGGGTGAGGTGCAGAAAAATAGAACAGAGGTTAAATACTGGGACAAGGCTGGTCACCCTAAGAGTAGCTTGGGCAATGGGATGACCTGCCGAGGGATGGAAGGAGGTGGAAGGAGAAAATAGCCCCGGTACCCAGGATGAGTGAGCAGGGTGCAAACCTACCAAGACCACACATTCCTTGCTCACTCTTTTCTGGTGTTCAAGGAGGTGGGAGCTGTTCCTTGCCTCTGATCTGTCCTGGGTGAAGCAATGCAGGTTTGAAACACTCAGTGTGACAAGCGGAAGCAAGCGGCTTTGGTGGTGGAATTTGGACTGATGAACAATTTATACGGAAGCAGTATTACTGCTAACAAGGGCTGAATCCGGATGTGCTGGGAGAATAGAGGCCTTAGGAAATCTCTTCCTTTCTGGACAAGGAGCATAGGACGGAGTATGAGCTCTTTACCTGGAGCTCTGAAGAGATGCTTTGAGTGTGACCTGGCTTCCATTCAGTGCACCTGAGCCTCAAGGGGACATGGTCTACAGGCTAAAGGGTATATCTGCCTAGCGCGCAGAGATGTCACCAGCATGATCTAGCGCTGCACTCTCTCTGTTTTCCCTTAGTTCAGATGAACCGGGGGCAATAAGTTAAGTGAGTAGGAGGAAGATGGAACGCGCCCAGCATACGGGCCCTCATTGAGCCAATCTCTTCACGTTGCCCCAACCAAAGCTCCCCAGTCCTGACCTGAGCAGGGAGAGGACAGTTCGGTCTTTATGGCCCATGTTGCTACTGGCCACTCTCTGCGGAGACTGCTGACAAGGGACCAGTTAGGGTGGAGATTTAAGATTCTCTGCTCTCGGGGAACGATGGGCAGAAAACGCTGGTTAGTTTTGCGAAGAAGGGAAGGGTGGTTGTAAGTTATAAAACAAAAACCTTGCAAAGCGGTGGGCTCATAGGAGCCCCTAACTGCCCCCTTCCTCCCAGGGTCCATTTCCTTTGAGAAACTGGACCAACTAAAGCACCACCCATCTGCCTGTGTGGCAGCTCCAGAGACTAGAACCATCCCCAGACCTCCACCTCCGCTCAGTGCTGATAAACTCCCCTCAGCTCCGCAGAGAGTCATTGCCCATATAAGGAGCCCCATGACCGTCAAGAGCTGCCGGGTGCCAGATTTATGTGGGAAATACTTGAAGCTGTCTCCTCAATGGCCATGGCGCCGAGAGCTCTGCTTCCCACAGCCAATCACCGCGGCAATGGAGGCCCCTTCAGAGAGGAAGGCCTAATTAACCTATTCCTGATACAGACAGCCTGGGCATCCTCCCACATTTATCCGTTTGTTTATGTTGGGCTCCGGCTGTGGGGACATCTGGAAAGTCTCCTCAGCGAGAAATTCCAACGGTTTCCATTATCCGTGCAACGCGACAAGGCAGGGGAGCAGGAGACAGGCTGTGTGACAGGAGGGGGCAGGGAGGGACATGCAGGGGAAGAGGAGGGGGCGTGGGATGGAATAAAAACTCTGGCTTGTGGAGCGAGAGCCACAGATTTGGGAACCCCATTCTGCTCTGACTGAATCCAGTGCCAAAGCTCCTGTTGGCTTCCGCGGGGGCAGGGTTCGGCCCCATGGCCTGGCTTCATAAGATGGCAAAATGCTGTGAGAAAGTTGTTCCTAATTTGTTTTCACCCAACTGCATGAAGTCATTCCTGTCTATGTCTCAACTCCCTCCTCATCTCAAAGCCTCCCTTCTTTCCCCACTCCCTTCTCAGCACCCTTCCATTACTAGAAGATGAAGGGTATCGCTAGCAGCTTTCCAATTTTGCATCCGTGCCAACAGCCATCCCTTCTGGGCAGTCTCATAGCAAAGGAATTTGCAATGCCATTCGTAAAGGGACAGACACGGGGAGCTCCTCAAGTTAATCCGAAGGGATAAAAATAAAACAATGCTGTTTTAATTTATTCGCTTCCATCTGAAGAGCCCAAGCATTTTAATAAAGATATTATAATTTCTGCCTGTTTTATAGAGCGGGGAAGGGAAAGTTCAGATGTCATCCTAAGTCTCAACATTTACCATCAGTTACCATAATGTGGCATCTTAGGCCTCGTTTTCACTAGAAAACTAGGTGGGTTTAACTACGTTGGTTGGGGTGTGAAAAATTCACCCCCTTGGTGTGGCGTTGTTAAACCAACTAAAGTCCCCATGCAGACAGCGGCTAAGTCGACAGGGCGATGGAGACCTATGGAGATGGGCGAACCCCTCCCGTCGGCGGAGGGAGTGTCTGCACTGCAGCGCTACAATGGCGCAGCTGTGCCGCGGGTGTTTTAAGTGTAGACATGCCCTTAGTCACGGCTCAGAGAGGAAGAGAGACTTGCCCAAGGTGACAGAGCGAGTCGCTCTTGTGTTTGGCTTTGCTCTAAAGCTGTACAACAATGGAGAACAGAATCCAGGAGTCCTGACTCCCAGATCCCTGCTCTCACGCATCTCCTGGAGACCTTGAGTGTTAATGCTGCCTTTGCCAGCACAGAAACTATTAGCTGGAGGGCACCATTAGACTCAAGACTGTGCTGTCCTGCTGCCTCCAGCAAGCGTCAGCACCGAGTAAGGATTGAAAGACAGATGGACTGAAAGAAAGGACGGAAAGTACAGAGGAATCCTCCCCCCCCCCCCCCCCCCCCCCCACACCAGCAGCTCCCATCTGAAGAAAGTGCCTTTGCTAAAGAGAAAGAGCACAATGAATCTGCATTTCTCTCAGCTAAAGGGGAACCAAAGGAAGAGAGGAAAGGCAGCATTTGGTCTTGTTTATTTTCTGGCAATGGCAATATATGCTCCAGTGTTTTGAAACAGCTAAGGCAGCCAAATTCTTTCTGGATGATTACACTTAACTATTTTGTTCGCTCTGCAACATTTCAGATTGGACGGGGCAGCCTGAGTTTAAGCAGGTTCCCCCCCTCCCGCCCCCGTATTTTAACAGAGCTTTCCACACCTCAGTTAGACAAACTGTCCATTTTGTTCCCTTTGTCCACAGAATGAAAGCAGGGCCCATGTCCACAGAATGAAAGCAGGGCCCAGAAAGGAAGGAATTGATTTGGAGGGTCGGGAATGCTTTTTATAAGCACTGGTTCTGGGTGTCAAACCCTCCCCCCTACCCTCTGGGAAAGGCTCACGCAGGAGAGAAACGGAGAAAGGGCAGAAAAAAACTGACTCCAAGAGGTAGGAAGTGTTGTTCTTTCTTCTGGCCCTGTGTTGGCATTCTGCCAATGAAAAATTAGGTTAATTGAGTTACTGGTCTGCAACGAGTGTGTGCTTGGCCTTTCGGAGACTCAGGCACAAGATGAACGGTGGCAATTGAAAGGCTCCGAATACCTGTGGGTCTCTCCTGGGGGTGAGGAGAGGGATGCAAACACGGAGGCAAGTTGAGATCTTAAAGTGTACTTATGGATGGAAAAGGGGCTATGTAATAATAGTTCCGTTCCCTGTGAACCTTTCAATCAGAGCTCACAACAACCAGTTGTTCCTCCAGTTAATCCCACCAAGGCAAGACACCCTGTGGGTGGGGCAACTGAATTCCTGTCCGTTTCATGTGACATCAGTTAAATTGTCAGCTAAACTCTGATCACACAGGGACTAGATTTTCAAAAGGCGTTGAGCACGGACATCTCTTCTTAAAGCCAAGTGAAGCTGCAGGTTCTCAGAAGCTCGGAAAATAAGGCCAAGAGACTTTATCAATGGTGATGCTGTAAAAACCGAAAGAACCCAGCTTGAGTCTCAGATCCCAATAGGGTAGCTGGAAAATTCCTTTGACTGATAAAGTGAGTGCAATTGATTTTACAACTGCACTTTAAAACCAAAAAGTGCCTCAGAGGTGGGCCTGAGAAACCCTTGCTCTCAGTGCAGGCAAAACAGAGAAGTAGAGAGTGTAGGATTCTGGTTCTTGAACAATCATACAAGAGCAGTTTCAAGGCCCTTAACAACATGGAGGCCTAAAGGAGAGAATGGACGTTGAAGAGGAAAAAAATCATTCTCGGCATCCACAGCTGTGTGCTGGGAGAACCCTTTCCTTGCCACAGAGGTGCGCTCCTCAATTCTAAAATTAAGAAGTGGGCCTGAGCTGTGACGTTCAGATCTGGATCTAAGCTCTCCCAGACTGCAGGGATTCAGATGGGAGGGCTGTAATTCAAACCGAGGACTAAGTAAAAGCCATTGGAGTCCTAAGACAGGCTCTTGCCATTTCACTTGTTTTTTACATAACACTGGTAAAAAAAAAAAAAAAAATTGGCCAAAGAATTATTACAAACAAAAATAGCTTTTTTGGGTGGAGGAGGGGAGAAAAGGAGCAAATGGAAAATTTTAAATTTCTTTCCAAATTATCCCTGTTTCTTAAAATAAACCCCCCAAAAATCATTTTCAATTTTTATTTTAAAAAAATCCAGAAAATGTCTACCAGAATTTTTTTTTTCATAATATGAAAAATTTTCAATTTCGTTTGAAATTATTTCCTGGAAAATTCTGACCATTCCCCTACGAGCTGCAGCTGTGAGCATGAGACGTGACTACAGAACATACGAACCTATGACTGCTTTTCAGTTCCATAGACGAGGTCGGGGAGGTAATATCTTTTATTGGACCAACTTCTGATGGTGAAAGAGAGACGCTTTCGAGCGACACAGAACTCTTTTTCAGTATCATACAATTCCATATACACCTGCCCACTCCCTGAAGAAGAAATCTTTGTAGATGAAGGGCATCCTTACCGGTTCAATTATTGCAGGCTCTCCCTTCTGTCCTTTCTCACCTCGTGGGCCACCAATCTGTATCACACAAGAGAAACACAGAGGATATAAACTTGCTGTCTCACTTGGATTCAGACTGGGAACCAGTAACATGATCAAGACGCAGTCAGCAGAGCCCACACCACCCAGGGACTGAACTTGGTGCAGATGGGTGCAGAAGACACATATTAAAAAAGGAGCAAAGACTCATTTTCTTACTATCTAAGGTTCTGTTCCATCTCTCTAGTGCACAGCGGTTTCAGAAGTCAGCTATTTTTAAGGAATTATTGCCTCCATATGCAGCAGGATAAATGAAGGTGACCTAATCGCTGGCAACTTTTCAATCAAGTTTTGATCTTTTTTTTTTTTAAATAAAATGCTCTAGTTCAAACAGGAATTATTTGGGGGAAGTTCTATGGCCCGTGTTACGGTAGAGGTCAGATTAGATGATCACAATGGTCCCTTCTGGCTTTGGAATCTACAAGTTTGTCTACACAGAAACACTCAGGAAAATTAATCCAAATTATCTTTTGAAGTGGATTAGTTAAATCACATTACATTTCCATGTGGACACACTTTTTCAGAATTTAAGTGGCCTTAATTTGGTTTTGCTTCATTTATTTTGGAAGTGAATTAAACTAAACAGAAGCAAGGCACTTTAATTCTGAATGACCGCATCCACACCGGGGGTAAATGCAGTTTAAATTTATTTAAAATTCATACCTTTAGTTAATTCATATTAATTTTTCTCAGTGCTCCCATGTAGACAAGAACGAGGAATCTAATGGGCCTTTTCCTTTTATAACTCCTACATATTACCTGGGGGAAGTGAAAGGGATTGAGGAAGTAGGTTGAGGTTTCCTGCCCCTCCAAAAGCTGAAAAACTGGGCTAAGAAAGCAGCTGGAAAGAAATTCAAAAAGGGATCTTGAGTCAGAAAGTCTTCCATTACCCCTTCATACTCTGTTTCTTGGTTAGCAGGCATTCCTGGCCCAATATCAGGAGAGGCAGTTCGGTCATAGTAGGTATCATAGTAATTCCCATCATACTCTTTTATTGTTTCTTCAGTAAAGTCTTTATCTTGGTCGTCTCCCCCTTGACCTGTTTCCACCTCGGCCTGAAAACAAGAACAGCAGCATGTGTCAGACAAAAGACGCCCCTAACCCAACACATGCTCTAAAAACTAAGGGGAGGAGTCTGGTGTATCCCCCAGATAGAGAGGAGCAGGGGTGGATAAGCTTTATGATAATGGCACAAGTAAATACAAATACAAAGCAATAATAAAAGAATGTTTAGTAAAGAAGCATCTAAAGGCTTCCAGGGACCACCAATGGACTCCTTCAAAGGGACTTGCAAACAGGATTACAGATATAAAATGCTACACCCATATGGAACTCAATATGACATTTCCCCCTGATTTCCTACTTGCTTCATGAAATGTATTGCATGTGTAAAACACCCTGTGTGAGAAACCACGCAGAGTATGGGCAATAACACATGACAAAAAGTTCCAGACACTCCACATTACGAGGCATGAGGCTAAATGCTCAAACCCCAGCTCATTCCAAACCCCAGATAGCCCAATCTCCAGGTTAACAAGCATAGAGAAATTTACAGCTGGGCCCATATCTAAAATTCATACTGAAACTGAAATTTATCATTATGAATCCCAGATTTTACAAAGACCCTCCCAAATTTTTGGAAAAATCAAGGTTTCCCTATACTAGGATCTTCCATTTGTTCACTCCCGAACTGTTCTGGGATCCAACATTACAGTTATGCTTGTTCCAAAAGCAGAACTTTGAACATTTGCACTTAGGCATCTGAGAGGGTACTATTCATTCATTAGCACACATTTCTCCCTACCCAAATAACTCCCTCTTCTGATTCTTAAGAGGAAATATACGCAATGGTTCAGCAAACGAGGACATCTAGACAAAGCCTCAGAATTTCCTTGCTTCTGGCCAACCCTGTGTGCAACAATGATATCATAGTCCTGTAATTTCGGTAACCTCCAGGCCAACTGTCCCATGGCATTCTGGAATCTAAAGAGCATTGTAAAGAAGCATGTCTGTTCTGAGCACAGGTTTTTCTCCCATGCAGGTTATAATGAACATGGACCATGGCCTTAATTACTTCTAACAGTTCAGAGAGAAGTTATTTCACCACCAGAAAGGAAGGATTTAGAGCTGCTGTAATATGCCACCATCAGTTCCAATCCTTGTTCTTGGGCCAAAACTGCTCATATTCCATAAGCACGGGCATCTGTGTCTAATCTGAAAGGGGTTTTAAAACATGGGCAAGCTAACACTAACACAGTGAAGTGCCTTTTTTAACTCTGCAAAGGCCAAGTATTTGTCAATGAAATCACAATTTAGCTACCACTCTCGGGTTTTCTTTTCTCACTTAACATATGCACATTCTGCTATGTTGGCAAACCCAGAAATGAAAACAGAGTCCTAGAAAATTCTATATATCTGTGAGCCAGAAGGAATTTAGCCACTTCTGCACCACCTCTTGCCCTCCTTCACCCAGTGGAAATTTCTTTCTCACTGATCAGCCGACCAGGGCATTCTCTTAGCAAGAGCTCACATTTCCCTAGATTCAGTTTAACCGTAATTCTTCAGACATTAGAACCTGTTGCTTGCCATAAACACATAACATCCTAACTGGAAGACCTTCTTGTTTGAAATTTAAAATGCTATAAACTCAAAACACTGAAGTCTTCATATTTTTTTCCATTTTTAAAAAACAGAAATCAATTTGCTTGAAAAAGAAGCAACATTTTTTGAAATTTTTGACAGAGGAGGGGTTCAGTGTGAAAAATGGACATTTTGGGAAATTTTGAGGGGGGAAAAAAAAACCTCAAAAAATCTGGGTCACAAGCTGGCCTGAAAAAAATCATCCAAAAGTTAGTGAATTTCTTTTGCCACTTTCAAAGAGCCTCATTCAAACCAGATTTTCCACCACTCCCTTTGTTGAAAAATTATGCAGATACGAATTTGAAATTGTGACACCTGCCTCCGGAGGAAGAGAACAGCTTGCTCCCTGAAGAGCAGTCATTGAACAAAGCATATTTTTACCTAGTTTCCATCTTTCACAGGCGTATTTCTCCATACTCAATGTTCAGAATTGCTTTGCTGGAAGTCATCACGTAGTTATTAGCCACAATGAAATCTAAACCCATATGAGTTCATTGACTAAATCCGCTTCCAAAAGCCCATGCTCAGACTCCAAAAGTTTCATTCTTATAAACCCAAGTTACCCCATTTGTGAACTGCTGCTAGTTCTCCAATCAGTTTCCATCTGAGTCCAATTTTAGAATACCTATCCCCCAGCATTAACAACAGGCCTGGTCTAATGTTCACAGCACACGTTTCCTGATCTTATTAAAGGGCTGTGACAGGAATTTAGGAATTGCCTTACTGGATTCAGACCAGTATCTCGTTTCCAACAGGGACCAGTACCATCTGCCTCAGGAAAAGAAACTTCCAGTAGATTGTGGGATTTATTGGCCACTCTCCCCAACTCCCATATTATTTCAACTTTTTACTTCTGTATTCAACAGCCGGCAAACTGCCCTTTTCTGCTGTTGAAGGGTCGAATCCACAGTAAACAAAAACTGTGCAGCTACTCCATGTTTTGCCCCTTGGGCTGAGTGCCATTCTGTTTCTTGAACTGGATGAAGAGTGATCATTACATCACGAGTCATGGCAAGGCTGGACTGAATGTCTGACAATTCGTTCACAGGATCAGGGCTTGCGAGACGTGTCTCCCCTAGTCTTTGTGCTGCTGCTGACATTCTGTGTGTCAAACTGAGCATGATGTGTTTTCAAACCTCTCAACTGTTCCTTGTCTCCAACCTGAATCCCATTTCTCGTCACGAAAATTAGACACAGATTTAGGCTTCAAGATTGCAGGGTCCCATTTCCACTTCTCCCATGAGCACTGCAAGGGAAATTCGAATCCTTCAAAGTCCCTTCATCTATTGTGGGCTCCTCTCCTGTCTTGCTACAGCTGCTTGGATCTCCATTTGGCCAGCTTCCATGACACCTTTTAATTCATTCTGGGAAGCATCTATGCCCAACTTTAATTCTCTTGGCCAGCCTTTGCTGCCTCTTTGACATCTTTCTCTGCTTCCCAGAGAGGTGTATTTTTTTTTGTCAGTATGACAATTAAATTCTCCCTCTCTATTCAAGAAGCAACCAAAATTTCTGCCAGGTCTCCTGGGAAATATTATCCCACTACTGACATTTGTTGTCAAGGCTTCTGGGCAGAGAAGAAGTCCAGAAGAGGGTTATTTTCTGGTTGGGAGAGAAATTTAGTAGGCACAGACATGACACTTCTAGTCTAATTTGATGACAACACCAATAGGGACCCATCTGAACATCAATATTAGATGGTGAGGGCAGGACACATGTTAAATATGGAACATTCACAGATGCAATCAGGAAACAACCCAAAAAGCTCCAGAAAGCAGCTGTGTTCAAGCTTACAGCCAACCTTTCTTGTACCTGCCTCTGCCCATTTGGGCAAAACGTGACAGATGGACCCCTCTGAGATAATAGGAGCCATGAAATGAGACATCACAAAACTGATTGTCTACATTACCTAAGTGTCTATCAAGGCCTGTCCAGTAACTCAGGTAGTTATTGCTAGAACGGGTCAGGACGAAAAGGAAACGATTTTGGAAAAAAATTATATTACCCTTCAAAATTTGAAATTTTTAAGATTCAAATATTTCAAACGGTGACACAGCTAGCTGCAGACCAGAGAGGGATTTTTTTTTTAATTTAATTTCAAATTTTTCAAATTTCTACCAGCTTTAGATAGTTGTCATTGGGTTGCTCTGCAGCACAGTTTTGTTGGTTTTGTTGAACTTCTGGAATGGCAGTTTCCCACCATATCTCAGTTAATTTATTTTGGGGAATGTGGTAAGAATTTCCCCATGCCTGTATATTTAACAGAAACTGTCCAAAAAATGGTGACAATTTTTCACAAAGAACAAATGGGCTGAAACTGTAGAATTTGGGAGAGGAAGGGGAATAGACCTGCTTGAATATTAACTAACTTGTAGGGAGTGTAATACATTTAATCCAAAACAGAAAGAGAGAGGGTCACCAGAAAATGTAATCACTTCACAGTATGTTTATTGTGGAAGCTTGAATCTCACCTTACTATTAGTAGAGCGGTTAGGAAAATGTAACATTCATAACCATGAGAAATTCTGACATTTCAAAATGAGCTTCCATTCCAAATGGGAAGAAAAATTTGAAATACTGAAAAATTTCACAGAATTGAACTGGAAATGTCCAAATTTGACATTTTCTATCAAATCAACAATTTTTTTTAAAATTTAACTGACAATTCTGACTTGAAACAATTTTTTTGTTTTGATTCTCCTGACTGGAAATAAAAAAAAAATTAGTCAAAACCAACATTTTCCTGAACAAAACATTGATTTTGACTAAACCCAGATTTTCTGACGGGAAAACTTTTTTCATAAGAAAAATTTTAACCAGTTCTATGTAGCAGTGCTGTGTTCACACAGGGAAAATGCAGGAGGATTATATTTTTCAGGGAGGCCCTTTTCTCTACAAATGCCTTGGACACTTCAAGTTTTTCCATTAGATCCTTTGCAATCAAGACTTAAAAGTAACAAAGAAAAGGACAAATCATAGACTCCTTGGAGGAAATTACATTGGTTACGTTGGGGGTGATGACTGTGCTGGCGGGGACTTCTGCTTCGACAGCATCTTCAGTAAGGGTATCCTGAGTGTCTATAATATCCTCATAGTTGAGGTCCTCGTAAGGGAGGGGAGTGTAGTACTCCTCGTTAATGGTTTCATAATTATATTCATCCACGATGGGGTCATCAACCTTCTCATCCTCTTTTGTCTCCTCCCTGTTTTCCACCACTGTAGGTGCTTGTGTGGTTGGAGAGGTGAGCTCCTATTGCAAAACACAAACAATGCCCGGGTTAGAGAAAGTAGAGGATGTTCTGGCTCTCTTATCGGCTAAGACATGGGTTTGAAAATTCTTTTCCTGTCTAAAACAAGAAGGCTCTTTAAAACCAAGGAGGCAGCTAATTGATAGCACAGTGAAAAGCTGTAAAGACTCAGAACTACGCTTTCAGCAGTGACTACTCATTTTGGGTGCCTACTGTGAGACCTACAGGCCTGATTTTCAGGTGTTCAGAGAAACTGATGGCAATAGGACCTGGGGGTGCTGAGCAGCTCTAAAAATCCAGCCCAAGTGGTCTCAGGCTGGGTGCCCTAAAGCCAATGGACACTTCTGAAAATTTAGGCCTTGAGATTCAGGGATTCAAAATGCACAATAGAAAAAGCTCTGAAGGCAAAAGCAACTACCATTGTGGAAATGATGTAGGGTTTGCCTACACTGTAAGTGAAGGTGTGATTGTAGCATGGGGTGACAATCATTCTAGCTTTAATCCAGCTAGCCTGGGTTAAAATACTAGTGTAGATGTGGCACTACAGGCTAGCAATCAGAGGACAAGCCCACCGGGGACCCTGGGTATGTATTCTGCTGAACTCGTGATGCCATGTCTACACTAGAATTGTTAGCTGTGCTAGACAGATTAAAGTTAGCACGGCTATGCCGACCTGTGCTACAATCACATGTTCACTTGCAGCGTAGACACATCCTTAGTGCACAAAGTTAATCTTCCATGTAGACATATATGCAAGATCTTGCTTCAAGTATATTTTCAGGTGCAGATCATGGCTAATCATGCTCTGATTGCAAGATCACAGCCCCCGTTCTTCTAGCTCTGCTGAAGAGACTAGGTGCCAGAAACCACCAAGCTTGTTACCCATCCTCGTTCAGCCCAACGTACAGGCATCACATTACTATGGAAACCTCACACTGCATGCACAAAGCACAAATGCAGAGCTATCTACAGTAGTTTCTTCCATTTTAAGTCTCCAGCCTTTCATCCACATGCCATTGATGTGTCTATAAAAATTCGGAATGGCAAGCCTTGAAATAAAGCACAAGACGAAACAAAACAGGTGCTTGCCACCTCCCCGTCACCTACCTCTTTAATTTCGGTCACCTCTCTAGCAGCTTCTTCAGCATCAACAGGCTTGGCAGTGGGTGCTTCTGCCTTTCCTGTGTCATCGGTGTCCTCGTAGTAGGGATATTCATAATAATAGGTGTCACTTTCTCCATCCCCCTCAGTGTACTGCAAAGGAACCACAGCAAGAAACAAGGTGAAGGCAGACAACTCCTTAAGTGAGTTCCTTGCCAGCTGTTGCTAGGCCATGTGAATTTTATATTCAAATGTACAGTGCCTTTGAAATTGTCTTTCCACTGGCATCTGCGACAGTGAAGCACAGGGAAAACGAACACAAAAGGATCATGAGTAAAGAAGGCTAAAGTTTACAGACATCTGAGATCTGATGAAAGGCTGCATCCAAATTTCCACAAAAGAATGGGGGGAAGGAATTATTTTTAAGCCAGCTTTATTCACTAACCTGTTTGTAACACATTTAGCTTTCTAATTTGACCAAGTACGAGATGATGGTTTTCTCCCTCTATCCTCACTGGCTGCTTTGCTCCGTGTGCTACTCTATACTCATCTGAATGTAAATCCCATAGCACCTGTCCATATACTGCGGTGGGGACTGCCTCTTGATTCAAGATACCAGAGATCCTAGCTGACTTCCTGAACCTGATGCTCCCACACTGGGCCACCAAACCATTGGAGGTGACCCTGACTAACGGTTCTGGACCATTTAACAGACTAAAACGATAAAAACGACACGTCAAAAGATGTAAATTCCCTAGAGACGCAGTTGAGAAAGGATCATCATTTGGATTACTGTGGGTCATATTATTGCCTTAGATGTGTACAGCAAAAAACTCCCATGCACCTTAGGAGAGAAGGCTCTAAAGTTTCATTTAAGCTTTGCAATCATTAATAGAGTGTCTTCTAAAACAATCCTGATAAAACATAGGTTAGCTGAGATGTAATGGCCTTGATCAGAGTGGTCCTAATAATATTTCTGGGTCTGACCCCCGCTGTCACTCACAGAAGCTGCACAAAATAAAAATTAACAAAAGGCGACTCCTGGTTTTGCAGCCTGGCAAAGGCAAATACAGCGGCCACTCCTGCATGCGCGACCCCTTCAGGCACCATCACTCACAAATGCACGTTGAAAATCAGTCTTTTAAGAGACACTGATGCCTCATGCAAAACTCTGAGAACTGAACACGCAGATTCAGTTATGCTTGCATATTGCAGAGTATTGAGCAACACATTCAGACAAGATAGGCCTGCCCACACAAATATAGTGTGAGCAATTGCATGGATTAATTTTATGTCCAAATGGCTGTCTAGGTGCATTTGTATGTGCAAATTACCCATTCTGGGCAACATCCCCATTCTCCGGAAGCCAGAGTGTTGCCATTGACTTCAGTGGAGCCAGAGTTTCATTTCTCATGTACAGATTAGACAAATATTTTGCAAACGCATTTGTACTGCTAAGTATTTTTTAAATTTGGGTCATATAGACCTTGGTTCTGGAAGCTAATTAAGCACATGCCTAATTTTAAGCACGTGAGTAGTTCCACTGAAGTCAATGGATCTACTCCTATGCTTGAAGTAATTAAGCGCCTTCCATATTTCTTATCCTTTACCCTTTCTTTCTACTGATATTTGCTTTCTACCAGGTTCTTGCTTTTTCAGTGTTCATCAGCTCCTGTGATATTCTGCCTACAGTATACCTGGGGCATAATTTTTGTTTTTTTGAGAAATTTGTGACTAAAGAATAATAATCTCTTATATTCCTGTGGCATATTCTTCCCTGAAAGATGCCAATATGCTTTGCAGACTGCATAAAATCCTTTCAGCCACCACTGAAATGCAGCTGCTTCTGAGGTAGACGTTGGCAGCTGTTTAACATGTAATTTCATTTAAGTTTTGGGGGAAGTTAAGGAGGTGGAATGAATTTACCCAAACTGGAATTTGGCCAGTACACCAGAGTTAACACTCATGCTGAAAAGTACATAGGGATTTTCAATAACTCAAAAGTAGTCAGAACCTCCTGTTTTGTGTCAGATGGGGGAAAAGCGACTTGAGACAAATGAGCTCTTAAAGAAGCAATGTTTCTGTTTTCATGCATATATCTGTAGTAATACAGAGTAAGCAGCCTGTAGTAGAAATGACTTGTAAAATACGACAGTTTCAGAGTTTTCCATAAGGCGTCGGCCATTTTTTTAAATGAAATACAAACAAAGCTTTTTGTTACAGTTGCGTGAGACAAATTCCTAACCCAGTACACTGATTTTATTGGTATTTAAAGGCCATTCTTGTATAAAATTCCATAGAGTAACATGGCCCTTCCAAGACAAGCCCTTTGCAGCTAGTTGAGCAACTGGGTCCAAAAATAGGTTTATTTCCCTACCATCCTCCCAGATTTTAACCACAATGGAGTCTATTTGCTTGTACTTATTTATTGTTTCCACTTCTTTAGAGCACATTAATTGTAAAAAAAGAAATGAGCCTTTATGTTTCTCTAGACAGAAGCAGGGTATTGAGGGTGATCTAATGTCCAGGGAAGTCAATGGAAAGATTCCTTTTGGCTTTAATGTGAGTTGGATCAGACATAGGTATGTGACTAAACCAAGGGTTTTGTACATGCATATGAGCGTAAGTGAGGCTGAGATTTTCAAAAATGATTCTGGGTGCCAAACTTGAAACACCTTCAAAGAGCCTAATTTTCAGAGGGTAGATGTCAGCAGTATCTGGAAATCAGCCCCTTTAAGAGGTCTCAAGACCCCCTCTCCCCAAAAAAAGAACATAAGAGGAATCCATAGTCACTAGTCACTATTGAAAAATCTTGGTCTCACCCAGGGGAGGGCAAACAATGGCCCGGGGGCCGCATCTGGCCCTCAAGCTCCAGCCTGGGAGCGGGGTCGGGGTCTTGCCCCACTCCACGCAGCTCCCAGAAGCAGGGGCATGTCCCGCCTCCAGCTCCTAAGCGTAGGGGCAGCCAAGGGGCTCCGCACGTTGCCCCCGCCCCAAGCGCCGCCCCCGCAAATCCCATTGGCCAAAAACTGTGACCAATGGGAGCTGCAGGGGCAGCACCTGCGGACAGGGGAGCACACAGAGCCACCTGGCCGTGCCTCCATGTAGGAGCTGGAGGGGGGACATGTCGCTGCTTCTGGGAGCTGCTTGAGATAAGCGCCGCCTGGAGCCCGCACCCCAATCCGCTCCTGCACCCCAACCCCCTGCCCCAGCCCTGATCCCCCTCTCGCCCTCTGAACCCCTGGGTCCCAGCCCCGAGCACCCTCCTGCACCCCCAACCCCTCATCCCCAGCCCCACCCCAGAGCCTGCACCCCTAGCCAGAGCCCTCATCCCCTCCCGCACCCCTAGCCCCAATTTTGTGAGTGTTCACGGCCCGACATACAATTTCCACACCCAGATGTGGCCCTCAGGACAAAAAGTTTGCCCACCCCGGTCTAACCCTTTCTAGTGATTCTCTTAACTAGGCACAGCTGAATGTTTATCCAAGAACTCAAGGGATAATTATAGGTCTGCTTAGAACATTTTGGTCAAATGAAATTTCAACCAAAAACAAAAAAACAAAACAGATTTTTTTCCACGGTTTTTGACCTCTCCTAATAGCTGACGTTTCAAAAATCAGTTGATCTTATTAAAACTATTGACCTGAAACATCTGTTGGCATTTAGAAAGTGATATATGTATGTTATTATATTCAGTTGCAATAGTTAGTGAGGGCCCAATTTTTAAACTTGCGCTGCTACACAGTAGGGTAACCCACTCTGCTTCCTATGGGCACCTGAGCACTCAAATACTCGGGGTTTGTCTACATGGCGATTTAGTGCGCAGTCAGCCAGCGTGTAAATCTACAGCATACAAGCTTTTAGTGCATGGTAGCGTAATTAACCTGACCAGTTACTTTGCTTTGCGGCAAGCTAATGCATTGTAGAGTCACACCAGGGCTTCTATATCACCGTGTAGACAAGCCCTCATTTCACACTCTGGGAAAACAAGGAGCAGAAAAATGAAGTGATACACTGAAAGTCACACAGCGAATCAGCAACAAAGCTGGGATTAGAACCTACAATTCTTGAGATCTAGCCCTGTACCTTATCCACTAAACCACACTGACATTGTGGTTTTAAAGGTTGTTCCAAGCACTCACATGTAGCATTGGGTGCCTGGTCTTGTAAACTGGATTCAATCTCTTAAAGAAAAAAATTATCAAGGTTACAAGGCCAGAAAGTTGACCTACCTTGGCAGGGTTTCATCTTCCATGCTCCAGGATCCCTTCCACTGTTTTATTATGCAACAGATTTTTGCAACCACACGGGGTGGGGAAAACAATTCAAGACAAGCCAGTGACTTATTGAGAGACTCACAGCAAAATGAAACGGAAGTTAAATAAGAAACAGTGCACACATGCTATCTCAGTTAATAGCCACAGTGCATTTGCTTATTTACGGCTAGTCTGCTCCCCAATTATTATTATTTATTTCCCTTGCAGTTGTCACTGGAACCCTTTGCTTGCTTTTCATTACTCTTACATTTCCTGGTTTCCTTATCGTCTCTTCCCTCTTTGATCACGACTGCTTCTGCCCTGACCACTGTTGGCTTGTGTTCCTCCTCCTTCTCCTGAACAAATTCCCTCTACAGAGGGTGATGCATTGGTACCCATCCTGGGTGTCCCTCGTGGGACCATTAAGCAGTTACCCCAAAGGTTTCAGGCATGCACAAGTGGACGTTCTTCCTTTCTACTTACGTATTCATCTTGGTTCGGGTCCTGAGACTGGGGGGTGTCAGGAATGGCTGTGTCACAGTCAGGGCTGTAGTGTTCACAATAATCATAGGCTGCCCTGGGGTCTGCCACAACCAGGAGCTGCTGGATGTCCCCCTGGGGGAATCAAAACAAGAAAGAAGTCCCACATCAATCAAAGAGTCAGAGTTTAAGACGAGAAGGTGCTATTGGATCAACTAGTGTGACCTCCTGTATAGTGCAGGTCACCGCCACCACCCGCACAGTAACCCCAACAACCAAAATTACATTGACATATTACAGCCCTCAGGAGGCTAAACTACTCTGTGCCACAGGCAGAGAATAGGAGGGCCCTTGCAGTGGCAGGGAATAAGGTGAGATACACCCAGATAATCCTAGCAAGTAATCCGTGCCCCATGCGGCAGAGGAAGGCAAAAAAACAAAACAGCCTATCTGACCAGGAGGAAAATTCCTTCCCAATCCTGAATAAGGTGACCAGACAGACCCTGAGCATATGAGCAAGGCCCACCAGCCGAGGAAGAGAATTCCCATCCAGTGCCCCATCTTCAGTTATGGCCATCTCTGATGCTTCCGAGGAAGGAGACAGAAAACCTCAGAATACACCGGGGGGGGGGAATCCCTTCTTGACCCCTACAGGTGACCAGCTGAAGCCCGAAGCATGAGACAACAAAGACACATGTAGTCATAGTACCACAGGCCCAAAGACTGAAGTCTGTACTCAGTCCTTATGCAGACAAAAGACCCAATTATGGACCAAGGAATTAGAGAAGGAAGAGTCCTATTAGGCTGTCTAGTCTCCCCCACTCAAGTAAGGTAGGATTGTTCAGGAACTTGGTCTGAGACAAGTCAGCCAGCAAAACCCATTATCCTTGGGTGCACATCGAGTATCTGCTTTAGCCCTCCCTGCTTACAAGGGTGTGAAGTGACTGTGCTTCGCTTGTCATTCCCAGGTGCATTATCACAAGAAGATATTGCATCTAGAGAGAGATCACAACCTCGGCATCTCCTGGACAGCCTCATCCAGTTTGGTGCTGCTGATAGCCCTTGACAATGACATCCACAAGACAGGTACCATACAGACAAGGGAGATGCAAGCTTCCCTGTCAAAGGGCTCCCCGTGCCTTGGATGAGGAGTGTCCTAGGTAAATGACTTCCTTCGCAACCCAGTTTGGATCTAATCACATGTCGCTCATCCAGCTGGACTTGTGAGTCATCCATGGATTTCTAAACAGACTACCATTTATTTCCAGTTTATTTCTACATTATCACCGCTCCACTAGGAACAGAAACACCGACATCCGAAAAAATGTCACAAGTTAGACTTGGCCTGTTTGAAATCAGGCACCTTGCAGGTTTGTTAGGAATCATGTCTGCTTTAAGGACCATTCAGCCCATAATGAACCAGGCACACAATATCCGTAGCCTAAAAATGAGCTCCAAACATTCTTTTATAAAGCGCCACAGTTTTACTTTGAAACACAGAGCAAGAGTTTAATCAATAGACAGATGCTTTGTTACTCGGATGATTAGAACTGATTTTTTGTACATTAGGGAAAGAGGGTTTATTTAATAACAGACAACATTGTTAAAGCTGCAGAAAAAGAGAGCCTTACCAAAAAAAAACCTGGGCGGATGATGCGGTCCTGTAATGGGAACCAGAAGCCTGGGATGGAGTCCAGCCAGGACGTCTGAAAACCCCTAGGAAAACTGGAACATGTTTTTAAACACCGGGGGCCAGATCTGCTTTTGTGAATGCAGACTGAACCCTCTGCGTTCCCAGGAGCAGCTGTGCCAGAGGAGGAACGCAAACCCGCCAAGGAAACACAGGTGGTGACAAGCACACGCACGCCCGCTCTGCAGCCACCATAGGCTCCTCCAGAAGGACACAGCTTAAATTTCTGGCAGGGCTCCACAGGAGATGAGCCAACAGAGAGCTCTCTGGGAGATATGCTGATTCTATGCATCTGCTGGCTGGTCAAGCCCCACCCTACCCTAATTTGACATTGCCCCAGGCCTGCAGCCCCATCCCCCTGACTTTCCAGCAAAGGGGGAACAGATCCATTTCCGTGTCTCTCCTCATCGGAGTGTGCGAGCAGCTCTCAAACACTCACACACGTATCCTCATCACTAGCGCTCGTTTACGTTGGTCATCATTCGTAACCTTTTTTCTGATAAAACCTTTTCTTAAAAAAATGAACATTTTTTTGTTTATCAACCACATTTCCTGAATTTTCAATGAGACAATATACATACGGTTTTCCAACGTGAATTTTTTTTCTTTTTCTCTCACTTCCCTCACTCACTCTCTCACTTGCCCCCCTCTTATTCCCCACCCTCTTCTACTTTGGTGAATAAATGTTTGAAGTGTTCTGCTATTTTGCCAGAATGTTGGGGCTTGTTTTGCCCTCCTTTTTCAGAGGCAAACACTGTTACCTGTTTTCATCCAGCTCTATTCATAACATTACTGTCAGGAAGGGAATATTACCCCCATTTTACTGATGGGGAACAGAGGCACTGAATGAGCAAAGTCGGTTGGCCAAGGTTACACAGGGAGTCAGCGGCAGAGCCAAGAACAGAAGCCACATCTTCTGCTTCCCACTCCAGTGCCTTAACCACAAAACCTCCCTCCCTGCCTCCCTTCTCAGTCACAGTGGAACCTGGGGAAGCCCCCACCCCGCTGAATCAGGCCCATAAATGACCATTACTTTAATTTTTTAATCCTTTTGCACTTCATTCAGCTTGGCTGTTACAACTGGTTCCCATGCACTGCCATAAGGCTTTGGGTTTGGGTTTCTAACATTGCCCGGGAAAGTTTATATAAATAAATTATTATTGATTGTTGTTAATAATAAACTAGCAACAAAACCCAGACTTGATGTTCTTCTACAAGAGGCAGGGAAGGAAAGTTGAAAGCTATTCCTTTCTGATAAGCATGGATTTACACCTCAAGGGGGGCTGATAGTTCCAAGTCACTTATCGAATACAGGCTAAATTCTCCTTCCCCTAGAGACAGATAAAGCAAAGGAGGTAACCTCAGCAGGGTTCGCCAGCTAAGTACACTCCAGTAGGTTAAGCAGAGCAGAGTTCGTTAAGGCTCACTCTGCTTTTAGTCTGAGTGGCATAGGAATGCTGAGCTAAGTATGGAGAGGAACCCTGGCTAATATCCTCAGCTGTTTTTCCACAGCCAAAGGGAGGTTTAAAGTCATTTCTTTAGTCTGACGAATAAAGGGGATCTGCTGCCAGTTTTCCTGTAGATGCATTAATGGGCCAAAGTCAGAAATGAATCTAAGCTGATGTAACTTGCACCTTCTTCGCGTCCTCTCAGCACATAATGTATACCAGATCAGACTCCTCTGAAGTCAGACTCAGGTTCAGAGTCTAAGGGAATCTCTGAGTCTAGACTGGTGTAATTAACACGCTGAAGGGGCCAGAAGGAGGTGTCAGCTTTGCCAACCTAAACTCCTTTAGAATTCACTGTGTCTGTTCCGTCTCAAACCCAATCATCTTTTGCCCAATTCTCACTTTTCCCTTGTTGTTGGTACTGGATCCTGCTCCCGGCTCTGCTGACCTCTCCTCCGTGACCTTATTTTTCGGTCCAATGGCTGTAGTGTTCAACTGTGTGAAGCCAGAGGGAAATTCCATGTGACAATATTGTGGGAGGCATCGGAGTGCTGGGACACTAACCAGACCTCAAGTGCACCAGGATGGGCGGAACAGCCCAATTGTGGGGAAGGGGAGAGAGTCCCAAGAGGTTCCTGGGTATCTCATCTTTCTCTCTGCTTTGCAAGTGACGACGGCAAGGCTTTAACGGAGCCCCCCACGTTCACACTCATAAAAGGCAGACAGAACGAAAACCTTGTTAGCAGGAATCCCAGTCAATTGACCTCATCCCTCAGTGCCAAACAATAAAATGGGCTAATTTAGCCTGTAATAAAAAAGGAGCTGGGTTTCACAAAAGATGCACATAGCTCGGCTGTCAGGAGCCCTGTTTCTTTGATTTAAGAAGCTGACTTTAACTGGAGCAAGCCGTGCTGGGAAGCTCAGAGGCCCTTTGTGTCCTCTCAAGTGTGTTGCCGCTAATAAATATTGCGGAGAGAGCTACCTCCCCCACCTTATTGCCAGCCAGCTCTGCTCCCATTCCTCTCGCCGCTCTGAAGAGTCAATTTGTTTGGCTGTTCCGGTTGCACAGAATAGCCAAACCTCTTCTCTTTCCGTGTCAGTATCCGCTTTCTTCAACAGGAGCAGTGATAATGAAGATGCCACGGGTTAACTTTGTGTGCCGGAGCCTAAAACTTTCTACCTCTTCTGCAGGATGCGTAACTTACATTTGTGCTGGAATGCTGCTGAAGGGGTAACGATGGGTAAAAAAAATTCAAAAGTAACGTAGGAGCCAAAGTGCTATTTTCAAAAGTGACTTAGGCACATAGCCTAAATCTCAGTGAAAGTCAGTGGGACTTAGGCCCCTCTGGGCTATATTTACAAAAGTATTCAGGCCCCTAAAGACGGAGATAGGTGCTACTGGGATTATCAAAAGCCTCTATGCAGGTTAGACACCTTATTCCCATTGAAAGACAGGGGTACTTTTGTAAATCCTATTAGACATCTCTTTGCATCTTTAGGCACCTGAAAACCTTTGAAAATCTGGCCATAAGTGACAATTAAAAAATGGGTCCTAAATGATTTAGGTGATTTTGAAAGTTGTATCCGAGAGCAGTAACATGTGAAAAGCCCAATCTGATCACAACAGTGAAGTAAGTGCTAAGTAAGTGCCACCTGGCCCCACTGGCATTCTTTATTTCTGCACTAAACAGGGACAGCATTGGTAGCTGCAGTGCCCATACCACTCCCTCGATGTCCTGGAAGGAAGGCTAGTTCTAGGGGTATAAAGGTAAATCAGTCTCCAGGGTTCCTTCAGCTTTTTGTCTTTGATGAGATTCCCAACAAGGATGCCAGTTAGCGCCAACTGCAGCTGTGTCTTTTCTGGTGTGGTTTCTTCTTTGCTACGAAATGGATTGACTCCACCAAACGTAAGACCCAATAGCAGTCATGGTGACAGATGTTTAATTTCGCCATTTTGACAAAATTTTGAATTTAAAGAGGAAAAAAGAGTCAACTTCAAGTCCCATTTTCCAAGCAGCTGAAGAACTGGTTGGAAGAAAATCAAAACGTTGATGATATTTTCACAGAATTTCAATGAAAAAAAGAACTGTGAAAAGTATATATATATTTTTAAAAACTTACCCTAACAGAGTCCCACCCATGATACTTATAATGATGGTTTGACCAATATGGATCTGTTTGATATTTATTGTATAATATCCATGTATGCTTGGGTGACTCATGTATGGATTAGTTCCCATCATGCAGCTCCCAAACAGTGCTGGAAAATGTTAAAACATCTTTTTTGGATCATTTTCTATGCTCATCTTACATGTGTGCAGCAATGTCACATCACTCCCAATGACATCAACACCAGCACCTTGGAGAAATCTCTGGGGTTCAACAAAAACAGCTGGAGAGAATAATACGAGTGACTTCATTTGGCATCGCTGTCCGTGTCATAAATACTGCACTTCTTTGGGACTCTCACTGCAATTCATTAGTAATTAACTGGACTGTTGTTTTAGTGCATTACCACAACAGTTTTAGTGACTCTAAGGTCAATAAAAAAAATATTGCCTGAAGTGGTTTTTTAGACTCCCATATTTAACTTAAGCTTCTCTGAATAACCACAGAGCTAAGAAGCATGATGCCTTTTTTAAAAATAATCTGAAAAGGAATTAGAAGGATCTTAGATTTTATTGTTTTTTATTAATTATTAATTATTAATTATTATTATAGGAAGACAGCCCAAGTCAGAGGGCTACAGACTGGTAGTGGATCAATGTGTTTCCACGATTAAGTGAATGCTTTGAAAATCCAGCCACTGGAGATTCTCTTTACGCCCTAATCCATGTCTCAGGGATTCTCTGCCAGCCCCCTGATGTTCCACTTGATAAAACGTGTCATTAGCACAGGCTTATGGATAGAGATTCCCTCTGCCTGGGAAGTAACAGCTGTGATAATTCAAGGGCTGTGAGTGGTTACAAGTATCACTCCCATCAGAGTTAAATTGACAGCCAACAAGTCAATGCAGGAGGAATCCGGAAGCCAGTTTCTCAGCAAGATCTCAGTCGAGTCTCCTTTTATCAATCTGAAATTCTGTGTGAATAATTTTGATGTCTAAGCACCTGATTTGCAGGTGCAGTAAGATGCCATATTTAGTCACAGGTGAGGCATATATGTGGATAACAAGAACACCCTGAATGATGGTTGTGTCACCCAAGAGTTTTGGATCTAAATCCTCCAGTTCCAGGGCATAAGCAAAACACTAATTAATGGGATTAGGAAGAAACGATTCTTGTGGGCAGGATATTCCGTAACTGCCTTCCTCAAGACTTCTTGCATCTTTCTCCAAATCAGCTGGTACTGGCAATTGTTGGTGGCAGGTAAATGAGCCATTTGCCACTCTATGGAAATTCCTATGCTGCGATGTCATCTAAACAACCTAAACTAAGCCACAGATCAATGAGAGTACAAAAACGAAAGCCAGTGTATGAAAAATTGGCCCTGAAAACTTGGTGAGTCATAAGCAGCCATGAGTGAACTTCAAAAAGCTCAGAGGTTTGGATAAGCAGAACCCAGATGTTTGCAGGCTTATGTGAACAAACTGGATGAAACGGCTTTATCGTGAGCTCTCGGTTATTCCCCCTTTCCCAACTGGCTGGGTGTACCACAAAAATGGCCTCCCTTGTGGCCTTTCGGTACTAAAATAAGGAACTATTCTCCGCCCCTCTTCTCTTGTAGGAACCATGTCAAGGCATTTCCAATGGGGATGCATGGGCTAGTTTGACTAGAACCATAATGGCATCAAATGGAACCTTTCTTTGAAGTCTGTAAATGGTGGGGATAGCTCTATTTTAAACCCCTTTCCTTTCTTCCCATTGCCTCTGCAGCACCGAGCTGCAGCTGGACCTAAAAGGGGGGAAACCATGCAAACCCCAGTCCTCATTAGATTTCCAACCTAATTTTGTATCCCTGTTTTAAACCAACACCCCCAGTTCCCCATTAGCTTTGACCCTAGCCTTGCCTTACATGAACACTGTTATGACCTGGTCAAACAAGGACCCCTTTAGCGACAACTAAACTACACATCCTTTGACTCCCGGGTTCTTTTCTTCCTTCCTATTTTGTAATCCCAGAGAACAGCCCACTGGCTGATGACAGTGGGATCTATTAATTCCTTGCTACTTCAGGTGGTGGTTTCTTGAGTCTTCAGCAAAATGGGAAAACCCATCTTTTCCCCTCCCATGGAGGATGGTCCCCCCCAACTCATAGATTCTTCTCCACCTTGCCAGCTATGAAACCACAGTTGCATCATAAGCAGCCTCCTCTTCCTGCCAAAGTTTCCCCAAGCTTGGGGGTGGAGTTGCTCTTATTTTTGTGCAAGGAGGTGTTTGAATTCTTCATAACTCCACACCTCCATACCGGTCTGCTTGTCTCACATCACCACTCTCCTCCACCAACCATGCCAGCCTCATCTGCCCATTGGTCAGCATCTGACACCAATATCTTCATGCCTTCCTCCATGCTGTTCCTTATGCATGGAATGTCCTACCTCATCCTCCAGGACTCTACCCTCCCCCTCATTCAGATCACTCCTCAAGACCCAACTCTGCTGTGAGGTCTATAAGAAAACAGCCAATTTAGGCCAGTTAAATTGGAGGGTCAGATGAGGATACTTGGAACTTGGTCTACCGATAGCTGCTGTAAGCGTTGGATGGTATCCCGCTCCTCCCACCCGTCATGGCCCATTTGTCACCCGAGACAGCAAGCTCTTCAGGACAGGGTCTGTGTCTTCTTACATGTTTGTGCAATGCCCAGCATGTCAGGGCCTTGATTCCAGTCGGGGCCTGTGTGTGATACTATAACACAAATTATAAACATAATAGCAATTGACTGGTTTATTGGCATCAAAGGACACACAACTATTTTCTGAGAAGAAGAGGCTTGTTCTATTTCTGGGAATCTCCTCTTAGGAAACCTCTCCTCCTGCCAAGAGCCTAATGTGGGACACGCTGTGTGACAAGGACTCAAGATGAGGGACAGAAGGAAATCATTAGTACAGCGACCATGCAGATTGACATGGGGCTAATTTCTTCAAGCTAAGCAGAATTTTCTGCAATCTCAACTTTCATAACAACATTTTTGACTGACACTGAATAATGTACAATCAGCAGCTGGATCAAGTCAAAGTCCCAGCTCTGGACATCCTCAGAACTTGAAGGAGCTTGAATCTGAAGTCAGAGTTTAAAGTTAGGGCTTGATTTAAACAGCACAGCAGAGTTCATTCCAAGCACCTTTTTCAAGCACAGTATTCATCTGCATTATGGATTATTTATACAATGGTGTTCTGCAGACTATTAAAGGGCCCATCCACCTCTCCAAAAAAGTTTGGATGAAAAATTTGTTGCCTTTCCAAACAGTTGAGTTTGTCAAACCCATTCATCATTCCCAATTCCTTTCCTGAGATCCTAATCAAATCCTAGCTCCACAGAGTCCAAATCCGCCTCTAACCATAGGCAATGCCCCCATCCAAACTTTTCAGTCACCCCTCCACTCTGTTTTCCACCACCCAACCATCATCACGTGACAATACTCAGCTCATCTATCGAGTTTTTCATCTATAGATCTCAAATCACTTTAGAAAACAAGGGAAGTAACCTTTTTACAGAGGCCTAGAAAGCTGAAATGACTTGACTGAGTTCAAAGAGCAAGTCATTGGCAGAATCAAGAATTAAACAAGTCTCCCAGTTCCCAATCCAGTACCCCACCCACTGGATGACAATGCCACCAAGCTACGCTCTTTCCAACTTAACTGAGCTCAGCCTCAAAGCAGCTGGCTTGTTATATGCATCTGCTTTTCTTGACAACAAGAAGTCCAATAGCATCCTTGGAAGCCACAAGGTAGAAGGGGCAAGATATGGCCCGTAACAAAATGCTTTCGTCTTACCCAAGCCCCGTCTCAACAGGGAAACACCTTTTCAAATCCTCAGACTATTTAGGGTATTTTAAAAATGATAATTGGTCTCCGTCCTCCTCGCTCTGGTTCTCCTTTTGGATCCAAGAAGCTTAAGCTTCCTCTGATGCCAAAGCTGATTCGTCCCCCAGGCACTTTGCCTAATCGAAACTTTCATCCTTTCAAGGAGAGACGTTTAATCACCAGTTTAAAGATCCTGAAACGCTCTGGGGCTGGTTTATGTATTGAGGCAATGGTACTTAACCTTGTTTGACCCTGAACTTCACTGGCTGTTGAGGGGATGCACTGTTTAGACGCAAGGTTATGCGTATTATGTTTAATCAGTGGCTGCCATTATAATGCATTAATAAACGTTACTTACAGTGGGCAACTTGTCTTTCCAGGTCAACAAGCAGTGTCTAGGGCGGGGAGGACATTTATTGTTCAGAAATTTACCAAACCAGTGGAAGAACCCAGGTGATGCAGATTAACGAGCTATTGCTTGATTAAGATTCAGGAATGTAAAGGGGAGCAGGGTGGAGGAAAAAGTCCTTAAGAAACATGCTGCTTAGAAAACAGGTGGTGTTGGTATGACTACAAGGGGCATTTCGTTTCTCTGCTGTGCCAGACAGACAACATTTCTCTCTGGCCCTATCCACACTAGATCAGTTTTCCTATGATTCCCCAATGGTTCAGCTTCACTGGTGGAAGGGCTGATGTAGACAAAATACTGGCATCCACTGGTGTATTAGACACGGTCTTATAGCTAGAATTGGCAGAATTCAATTTTTTAAAAATAACTTTGCTGGATAGTATCCATGTTTATTTTTAAGCATTTTTTATTTGTATTGATTTAAAATTTTCACTGTTCTGGGAAAGAATGGGGGGGGGGGAAATCAGACAATAATTATTTAATGACAGTAGATGTTGAGATTCAAAAAATTAAAGCTTTGTAAACATTAAAACACAAATTGTCAACATCACATGTCAAAACAGATAAAGTTAATGTCCTTAAATCATACTCATAAGTTCCCAAGTAACATTTTTCTTACTTTGCCTATCTGTAAATTTCGATTATTATTGATGGAAATAGTTTTTCGTGGGTTTGTGTGTGTATGTTTACCAACATTTACCGATGAAAATGTAATCCGTCCAAGTCTACTCATAATCCTGATCTGAACCAGTGAGTGAACGTGATGCTTAAAATGCTGAATACAATCTGGAGACCTGTCTACAGCAGTGGCCCCATCATTGCTACTTCTAATGGGGTTGACATGTGGGTAACAATGATGGGAAACGTTTGGCTACAATAGAGCTTAGTGTAGATATGATGCCCATCAGCTCAGCCAACACAGCAGATCTCCAGAGTTAAAAGGAGGCTCTACTAGAACTTGAGGTAAGGCGCTGTATTCTGTGGCTGGAACAGTTTATATCCTCTGCGGATCATCAGAGAGGGTGACACAAAATACACCCCAGCGAGTAACACAAACACCTCCAAAAGCAACATGAGTGGGAGCGCTGACAGTGTTAGAGCAGTCATGCTGCTCCCAGCTCCCACAAGCCTGGTGCTATACATCCATAGAGAACACTGTCTGCTTATCAAATGACCCAGCTTACTAAACCGGGAACTATTTTAACAGCAATGTCAATAGAGTCTAAAAAGGGTAAAAAGACCCCAGTAGGACAGTCTAGGAAAAGCAATTCCACGCCCTCCAGGCAAATATAATATTAAATGGGATCAATGTCATGCTTTAAATTAACTCCATCAGCAGTTCACATAATGCCCAGTCTGAGGGGCATGTGGTTTATTGGTACAAAGAAGGGGAAATGCACATATATTATATATTTGCGCGCGCACACACACACACACACACACACACACAGAAAATTACAGCAACAGCTGAAACATTACAATACAGGTGTGTCGCATCTTACGCGCATTTAACATGCGCGATTTCAGCTTTACGCGGTCGGCAAAAACAAAACAAAACAAAAAATAATTTTAATACTGTACCTGTAGTGCGGGCAATTCCGCTCGCCATTGAACTCAATGTAATTTTGACTAAACACAGTTTTCACCTTACACGCTAACCGCGGAACGGAACCCCCGCGTAAGATGAGACAGACCTGTATCACTAGTGTATGCTGTAGCACTTTGGAATAATAGTGCAAATGTTGAAGTTCTTTTTCCATAAGATCCGTTCTATTTCAAGCTCTATGCTCCACTTCTAACCTAGCTTGCAGGTCAACCTATGCCTTCCTAAGTGCAAACACTTTAATATGGACTTGCCTGCATTCTTGATCTTTTGTGCAACATTATAACCCTCTTGCTGGAATAGGACTTTGCTCTCAGAACACAGCAGCAGCCAAAGCAGAAAGGACTGCAAAAAGGAAAAGCCAGCCCAACATGAAAGTGTAAAGCAATCAAAAATTATTATGAAAGTACCCAAAAGAGAAAGCGTGAGAGATCCTTAAATCAACAACCAGCACTGCACAATGTGCTCAGACACCTGATTCCCCTGGCCATTTTTATATATTTATTTTAAACAAACCCTAATCCATCTTCTGGTCTTTTATGAAAACAATGGGTTAAGAACATGGCAGGTATGTTTCCATCAACGACTTCAGCTCACAGCTCTACAGCGTAAGGTAAGATCATCAGCGGCCAGGACTGCATTACTAAGCTTGACAAAAAGCTGCTTTGTATTCCCTTAGTTCTCCATCACTGAGCCAATGGCTGCGGTAAAACAGGCAAAGAAAAATACAAGTGGTTTCTCTATAGCTATTTCACATACAGGAAAAAATTAATGGCTCGTAGCTCTGCTTTAAAAAAAAAAATTCTAAGGCTCCACCTCCCTCTCTCCCAGTAAAGGAAGGATTTTACTCTCAAATTTCATTTTTCCTATTGCAAAATCTCTTTACATCTGCACATTCAGCATTTTGAAAACATTTGTCAGGAGTTCTGTGTTCTGGGCACATATCTGAAAACCCCTGAGAGATTAGAAACATATGGGAAGAACACAGAATCCAAACCACAGGTTTTTATTAAGAGGCATTATTTTTAGTTCAAATTTCATCAAATTCAAGTAAATATTTTCTTCTTCAACTGGCAACTTTACTTTATGTTAGCCTCAAGAGACAGTTAAAATATATTTGTGAGTGTCCATGTCTGAGAGAGAGAGAGAGAGAGAGAGATGAGAGTGTGATATGCAAGTACACACTAGAAAATTGCTAATGGGATATGGTGACCCCTGTCATAGCTGCAGCAGCTAGAACCACTTATTAAGGTTACCCAACACTTCCCATTATAAGGCCCTGTTTTCAGTTGCTTATACCTTCATCAAACTTTAACCATTTGGGCTGAAATTTTCCATGCCAAGTGTCTGCCTCAAGTCGATGGTTTTTTGGAGACTGCACATTTTGACGGCGCATGCTCCATCCCCTCACAATTCCTACATGTGGCCAGACTATGGAAAAGAATAGTATGTGTTCATGTCATTAAAGACTGCAACATACACACCAGCAGGCCAAATTAGAGTTCCACAGGCAACCTTAATTCTGCGACTTCCTAACTTTTTAGTGCTTGAATGTGCCACCTTAATGTCCTTTTACCATAGATATTTCACATGTGTGCATAATGTACGTAGCTAGAGATACAGAGTTATGCTGATTTTCACCAGCTGAGGATCTGGACCATGAGTCCAACGAATTCTGAGGATGCTCCGGAGTTTTGCAAGAGCCGTTCAATGCATTGCAGGATTCAGGCCCATAGTTACATACAAAGGTAAGTACACAGAATAGTAACATAGAACTGCCAGAGTGGATCAGACCAATGGTCCATCTTGTACCATACTCTGCGGGCAACAGACACAAGCCCCAGAGTGCTTTAGATGAAGGTGCAAGAAAACCCTCAGTGGCCAGTTCTGTAATAGAGCTCTGCTGCTGACAAGAAAGTCAATCCAAGTAAAGACAGCTAACCAAGGGTGCTTGTGCAGTATAGGAACAGGGCATAAATCTTTCACGGGAGAGCCCAAGGTCACAGGTAGAAATGAATTATCCAGGCATTTACTCACATCAGTCGGAGACACCCTTAAGACTGTTGTCAGTTTTGCTGTAGAAAAATCAATACAACTGCCTCAGTACTTAGAGCATTCTCTATACTTCCCTTAGGGCAAAACTGTGACCTGTGGTACACGTCCATGCAGTGCCCCCTTATGCTTAGGTTACCCATGGCACGGATCACAGCACCAAGGCAACTACAACCTTAGCTGGGCTACTTCTCCTGATGCCCATGCAGCTGGACAGACAGGGAGAGAGAAGAGCCTTAACTATTCCCACTGCAACCTGTGAGCCAGCTGCATTTGGGGCTGGCACAGATTACAGAGCAAGAAGGAGGCAATCTGGTCCTGCTACATGCTGCCCCTTACTCAGAGTGTCTAGTTTTTAGGTTCTAACTAGAATTCTGCAAGTCTTGCAGGAACATTACTTAGTTATCTAATGCAACTGGCAAGTTTTTAAGAGTGACTAACTGTGGAGATCTTTCTCGATTCTCTTGGAAATGGATCATTGCGCTCCAGAGTCCCAGAAACTCAAAAACAAGAGAAAGTCAAGGCCATCTCTGGAAAGCTCACGCTTTCATTTTAAGTTATATTTTTAACAAATTATTTGTGAGGTTTCTCTCAAAACCAGTGGTTTTCAGCTTTTTTTTATTTTAAGCTCCCAATTAAAAAAAAAAAAAAAAATCAACGCCTGCCAGGAACAACTCTACAGCAAGAAACCAGTGTGCATCAGCCAGCAATCCGGAGCAATCCTACCACAACAAACAAACCCATGCATAGCAGCCCATCAGACAGAAGAAACTCTACAAAAACAAGCTAGCATGTGTAACACAGAACCTCTGAGTTCTCAGGCCCAAACCTACAACAAATCAATGTATGCAGAAGAGAAGTGCACAGCACAAACCAATGTGCATACTACAGAGGAGAATACAGCAAGAAAGCAGATATCAGTTATAACCAGGTAAGAACTTATAGACCAAGGGTAGGAGGGTTGTTTTGGGGTAAAGTACTCTCAGGAACTCCCCTTTAAATGTAGCCATGTGTAAAAACAAAACAATATTGGGAGTTGTGCAGAACTTACTTGACAACCCCGTGGAAACTGATGGATAATCCTATCACAGAGCACTGGTTTCAGTTCAACCTCGGACCTAAGAGGGACTTGAACTTCAAAAAGGAAAACACTGGCAGTGTTACTGCTGTCCCAACACGTGCCATAGGAGCAACAGCAAAGGTTTCCAAAGGATGGTAAGGAACTTCTAGACTCGACTCCCACCAGGACTCTGAGTCATTGGCACGACCATTTTTAAAGAAGGGATTTGACTCCAAACCCTCAGGCCCCTTGAAAGCATGATGGGGCTCTACTGAGTTCCAAACCTCACCTCCTACTCAAGGGACCTTCACTGGCTGCCAGGGCAACCTTTTCCTTGAGTAGAGCTGAAGCTACTCCTGTTCTAGACATGGTACCAGGGCAGGGAAACAAAGCTCAGAGGGTTACCATCATTCAGAAAAGCAACCGGATGTGGGGTGCCCATGGGAAGCAAAATACACACTGGAGCCTTTAGAGGTTCCTAGTTCCTAATCATTTAGATTCTCAACCCAGGAAAGCATCCCTATTCAAGAAGGGGGCTTAAGCAGGTGCTTATGGTTCAACACAGGCTTAAACGCTTTCCTGAATCAAGGTCTTAAGCCTTATCTCACGCCTTATCTCTTCCTGTGGCGACCACCACCTGTCAAGCATAGCTATCTCAGCATGTTTACAGAGCGTTAGCACACTTCCCCTAGAGCAGAGTGCAAGTTTCCCACTGGAATGTCAAGGGTACTTCATATCCAAGGAGACTGAATCTAATCTAGCTTGAGTATAGTTACAGCAAGTGCTTTCACAGGACAGGATGACAGCGCTCCGATCCTGCTCCAGATCCTTTGCCTGGAATGCTGGACCCCTCTAACCGTTTCTCGTTGGCAAAATGAGCTGCCAGCTTCAAGGTCAGTTCCACAGCCTTGGCAGGTTGGATTCATCCAATCCATGTCTGAGGTTGCAAATATTCTTTGCCAGACTCTTCCCTAACATGCACTGTGACTCGCTTGCTGCAGGCACTGTGGTATCTAGGGAACGGTTGAAGCACCATCCTGCCATCTTGCAACTCTCAGGCACAGACACTCTCCTGGGTTTAACCTAGCCTAACCACAGGGCAAATATGGCACAGCAGGCACAACTGCAGAACACGCGGCCTCACCTCTGATCTGGAGGAAACCCCTGTAAAAGTGAGAGGATAATTCCGTTTCCCTATGTAAAATTTTTATTAAAGCTAATGTTGAACAAAAATTATATAATACATAGGTTGAGGAAAGAGTGTCTGTACATCTGGGTACAGTGCTTAGATTATCCCCAAATACAGAGTTTGTTTTTAAAAGCCATACGATACATAGGGTACATAATCAGCAATAACCCAAATGTAGGTGAATAAATTTAAGAATACAGTTTAGATATTAGCATCCAAGTATTCGGATACAACGCTCATGAGAAGATGTACAGCAATTTGGTTGTGGAAAGCAAAATATATCAATGAGTGGAGACTGTCCCTCAGTAATGGAGAGTTAGGGGAGGTTGTCCATTTAGGAAATACAATCTATCAGGGAAGTCTTGCACTTACTTTCCTTACTGCGCTTCTCATCAGCACTCCAGCTCATCCCGCCTGGTATTGCCAATGTCCAGTGATGTGTTCTAGGTAGATGTCCCTCAACCATGTGATGGCATCCTATTGCATTTACTCCTTGGCCTCTATGCTAGGATGGCCAGCCATGGTGACATCAGTCAGTGCTGGAGGTGATGGTTTGATGTCCACCTGCCGACAGGGCACTGGACTGATACCACTAAGCCAATTTCAGATGGGCTGCCAAATGTGCTTCAGATGATAACAACTTTCAGTCCATACTGAAACAGGCCAGATTTTAAGCTACCTAGAGGAGGAACACTTACCTGTCCCTTCACCGGTCTCCCAAACCAGGTTCTAATTTTCCTTGTGAGATTTGTCTCACCCATTGCTGAGCCAAGCCACAAAATGCCAAGCCACAAAATCTGCTTCTGGTATTGCAGCTCCCTCCATCCCCACAATGCACTAAACCAAGTCCGCTTGTATCTTGGTTATTGTGAGACCCTCTGGTCAAGTGGCAAGGGACAATAACCACTCAATCAAAGGCAATAGCCAAACTCCAGGGAGAATCCATTCCCTTTCCAAGATCCACACAGATCCATTCTCATCTCCTCTGACCAGTTGGGATCCATCCCCAGGTGATGCTCACCTGTTCATAAGAGAGCATGCAAACCTCCTTCCATGATGAACACTTTCCCTGAGAAAAGAAAATGGCTTAGCTGTCTCTCTTCAATGCAGAAATGGCCAGGAAACATGCCCAGGAGGGGAACTGTGCATCAGCTCATCTAGCATGGGTTACCGAAGCCCCATGGGGCTCTCGTGTGGGATGGGAAATCTGATGTAGACTGTCCCAAGACACAGACCTGGCTGGAAGAACCAGCTCCTTTCCTGGTTGATTTTCAAGCTGCAGGCTTGGCAAAGCTCTTTCTATTTCTGGAGAAAAAAACCTGGCTGAAGGAAACCCTTCCATAAGTGATTCTGAGTTTTCTCTGGCTGTACCAAACCTCCCATGAACGTGACATAGAACCTGGCTGTTCGGAAGCTTTATTTTCTGTTATGACTGAAAAGCAGGAAGCCTGGTTCTGAAAAGAGCTGGGATAACAGTTGATCAGACCCTGCAGACAGGGCCAGATGGGCAAAACTGCACGCACGTGGGTGTGCCTGATGCCAGGTCATCTGGAATATGCAAGATGCAAACATTATAAACAGACGAGGTCCTTTATAGGCCTGATATTTGTATGTTCTTTGCATCAAATCTTGACTAATTAATTGAGCCTTTCATGCCTTGGATCATCCATGTATAATCAATCCTAGACCTTTTACCAGTATGGGTAGCAGTAGCAAAAACTGTTATGACACTGCATCTCTTTGCCCTATCACCACACACACCTTTAGAACAGCTACCTGGTTTTTGCGTTGCAAGGAAGTTCAAGGGGACACATGACCAAAGAAGCAATCCAGAATCCCAGCCAGATACATACAATATCACACTATCAACACAACAGTTTTTACACGGTCTGTGCATGCCAAAAAAAACCAACATAAGGGGAACTTTACTAGAGGTGTTTAGCACTGTGACAAAGGAAGACGCATCCTCTAGTGCAACCCATCAGAACAAAGATACATTTTTTAAAGCATTTTTCATTTCACGAGTGCCTCGGCCGGTTCTCGTTCCCACAACAGTCTGAAGCAGAAGAGCGGAAGTACCAGGAGATGGGTGGTTCTCATGGCAGCTCAGACTTAACCCTCTGTTCTCTAGAGTTTTCCAGGCCTGAGAGGACTGGATACACATCCAGATGTCTATGTGCATCATCAACCAAATGCTCAGAGATCTGTCCCTTACAGGCCACACAATCTCATAGGAAACTCTCAGAACACAGCATGATGCACTAACATACATGCACTTCTTTGTACATCTGTACATAATCTGTCTCTTCTAGCCCGTCAGGATCAGCCATCTTCATGGCCAGCAGCAGCATCCAGGTGACCTCAAACTAGCCTTTGTTTATCAGAGAGAATGAATTATCTAACTCATCACAGTAGACTTCTAGTCGTCCTTGGCTTTCCAACCACCAGTTTTTCTATAAGACCGCACAGCAGTTTGTAGCACTGTGATTTTTGCCCTCAAGCTTTTCATTTTGTGACTTCAAATCAAAAGCCTTCTATTATGTCATATTCCACATAGACAAATTACAGCATGTGCCTCTATAAACAGTGGCTCATAGTCACTGTATGTTCAGCCGTCGTCGTCTTAAGCCCTGACCTCGACATAACCTTTTGACAACACCACCACATATATTGCTCTGGATAGGTTGCAAAAGTTTATTCTGTAACAATATAAATCTGGAGCGAACCTTCTAAATGAATCTTTAAAGATGCTTTGAAACTGGATTTTGAAGTTCGCAGAAAGCTTAATGAACACAATCCTCTAGGTATTTATAGAACTAGATATGACTAACAATTTATAACAAATCATTTATTTAGGGAATTCAAGATCTCTCTTGGCAGTTTATGAACCTTAGGTCACGGTTTTCTTTTTTTAAGTTATTAGCTATTCAAAATGATTTATTTGCAAAATAATCTATGTGAATAATTATTGTTCAGTAGCTTGCTTGCAAACAGTTCTTTGTAAATATTTGATATTCTGAGCTGTTTTGATTGGATGCATATTCACATGGTATGTTCCTGTTCCCTGATTGGATAATCTAATCAGATTACAGTTACAAATACTTGCAAGTAACAAATTTGAAAAAAAATTCCAACTATATTTTGCAATATTTGCCAGAAGATCACTGTTTCCACAAACATTCCTGCTTGTTTATGAGAACATTTATAGAAAGTTGACACAGGCAGGGCATTAATACTATTACAGGCAGCAAGGGAAAACATTCAAAATCATATTCACAGACGATTTCTTAGGATTTCACCAAGCTCATAAATATGTAATAAACCAGAGTATAAATCTTTGCTTTGTAAGCACAGAACTTCTGCCACATTGAACCAAAGACTAATTTAAGATAGAGAAAAAATGAGCAACAAAAACAACCCAGACATCAGTGCTGCTCCAGCCAGGGCACAGACAAGCTGCATTGCCCCTCCACACTCCTCTCAGCCACGTCTTCCCTGCCAGAGAAGGTGTTTTTCACAGTGACGTAGGTAATGTACATTAGTTATTGCACAGTAATATCCCAGTGGATACAAGGCACAGGTAGTTTTCACCTCACTGTAACTAAGTGAGGTCTAAACTCCCCCTCACCTTCCCGGAGTGATCTTGCACAGCTACTCTGCAGGAAAAATTACACAGCCTGGTCTCCTCTAGGATTTTATAGTGAGATCGCTAGATTGCGTCATCTCACTGTAAACACACACCTTTTCGGGGCAGCGAAGGCAATGCCTTCATATCTGAAGCGGAGTGTGTTCTTCTCCAGCCACTGCCACAACCCACACATGTGCTTCTTAAGCAGCAAATGGGCAAACACCAACCTTTTCAAGGTTCAGACATTTCTAAAAACTCCCCAAACCTCTTGGGTCTCCGAAACTGGATAGGAAATTTCACGGGCTACCTGTCGGATGAGATTTTCCAGTACCTGCTGCTTCTGGTCAAGCCGAAAAATCCCATGAGGAAACCAACCTTTCTGATGGCATCTGGGCGCTTCTGCACCCACTCCCAATGGGAGTCTGAAAATTAATGGGCTATCAGTCCTTATGAAAAGGAGGCCGTTTTTCTGAAAATACACCCCATCACCTCTCCTGTGCCTCAGTTCTAAATCCACTAAAAGGGGACTAATGCATTTTATTCATCTTGGCAAAGTACTCTGAGATTCTTTGACAGGGGATGGACCACTCGACGATTGCCTGGGCTGTTCATTCCCTCTGAAGCATCCGGCATTAGCCACTGTCAGAAGACAGGTTACTGGGCTAGATGGACCTTTGGTCTGACCCAGTCTGGCCGTTCTTATTCTCAGATAAGAAATGGTTACATTAACCACTGGCTAGGCCGGTGATCACTTGTGACTACTGCGACCACTGTGGTTACTAAAGTACTATGCAAATGCATTCGTCCCTAGTATTAGCTTGTCCTCCAAACTATTTTTCCCCCTTCTCTCCTCTTTTGTCCGTATATTCACCTGTTGTGTACCGTCCAAATTGTAGACTGCGTGTGCTCTCTGAGGCAGACAGTGTCTTTGTGATCATTTTCACTACCACAATAGTATCACAATGAGAAGCAATGTTACTACATAAGGTTACTTATTATACACAGTTGATGTCAGAAATGCAGGATTTTCATTTTCCTCTCCAAAAGGGGCATGGAAAACGAGAGGAGAGCCTCCCACTCATCAGGAAACAGGCACCCCAAGGCAGCACACACATAGCGATAAGAGCTCTGTAGTGCAGCAACTCCAGCCCTGACATCCCAAATCAGCTGCTAATTGCTTTGTTCTTGCAACGAGCCCCACCTCCCCCTGGACTAGCTGCAAGTCAGTGTTGTCGGGGCAACGGCTGCATGGGCAGGTTTACCTACAAAAACGTGCATTCACGATGGTTGAAGAGAAGTTAACTGATAGTCTGCACATTTGTGGCAGACGTTTACATAAAAGGAGGACGGTCTCCGTTTGACCTTCTGCTGTCCAACTTCTAACAAACAAAAAACCAAAACAAAAAACAGGCCTCTGAGAAATAAATGGCACAAAATGAATGGATATCTTTATCTGTTAATTATGATCTGTCCGTACTTTAACTAGCAGTTAACAGAGCCGAGAGGAAGAGAGGGAAAGAGGAAAAGATGGAACAACGGACAATGCTAAAACAACATCCTAGTTTCATGTCTATCGCAGATAGTATCAATCTACAGCTCTCCGATTAAAGGTTTATATCAGCTGGTTTTCATTCGTAAATGTTTCTTTGGAGGGAGAAGAAATATCCCTACACACACACACACACCCCTCTTTTCTACGTTAGTTTTATCCCACTCTAATGCTTGATTGTCAACATTTACGTTATTTCACATATCCGTCTAAAGGTCAGAAGAGATCGGTGGAATCGTCTCATCAGATCTGCTGTATAACACAGGCCAGAGGAGTCCACCTAGCGACTCCTTCATCCAGACCAACAACATGTGGGTGAACTAAAGATACCTTTTAAAAACGACATCTGATCTCGAGGTAAAGACTCTGGGCAACAGGGACTCCACCACGTCCTCTGGTAATCTGTTCCAGTAATTAACTTCATTAAGAAATAATTGTCCTTAACTCAGCACTGGCTTGCATTACTTCATCCCCGACCTTCCCCAAAACACCACTTCCTGGTTCTCTCTGCATAGATCCAACCAGTGCCTAATGAACGACAAATGCAGCCACAAGTGTCCAATGGGAGCTGCTGGCTGCTAAGCCCTAGAAAGTCTGGCCCTTATTTAGGTGCCTGGATGGGAACCGAATTCGTCTGTAAATCTGGTCCAAATTTTGGGTGCTGAGCCCTTGCAAATCCAGCCCCACATCTTCCCAAGTCCGTTTACCCCAGGGGTTCTCAAACTGGGGGTTGGGACCCCTCAGGGGGTCATGAGGTTATTACA
>NW_020664589.1:11679976-11711757 GCF_002925995.2 Terrapene triunguis | reverse complement strand
GTGTCTTTTAAAACACATTAGCAGGTTCCATACAAAAATGCAAGCTAACAACAGATGGAGAACTGCAGCATGTTACCAGCACCTGACCTTTCACGGTTTTACGCTATTAAAAAGAACCCTTAGGCCTCTTGGGGCTGATTGTTTATAAGTGAAGGTTGACCTTATTCCAAGGCTGGCACATTGCTTTCTGGATACGTTTTAGGTAGGCAAATGTGATGCCTGGGTTTAGCAGGCCAATGCTCAAACCACTGAGCTATCCCTCCCCCTGGGTCATGGGTTAGCATGTAAAGCCAATTCAATCAGTAGCCCCTGTGACTGTCAAACCCTTCAGTGTGTCACTGTTTTGTTTCTCTGAGCTGTGGGGCAACGGCCCAGGAGAGAAGGGCACTGCACCAAAGATGAGCTTGAACTTGAACAACAGCTCCGACTTTGGGGAAATTCAGATCCGGTTCTGAACTTGCTGTTCAGACCCATCTTTATAAAGAGGGTTGTCCACCTGTCTGGTCCTGCAGTGATGAGAGCCACTCATGGACCTAAAGAAAGAGAGAGTGAAAACTGGAATTCCTGGTCCAAAGCTCCTGGCACTTTCTGAAGATCCAGATCGACATCTGAATGTTGTGATTCAGGGTCCTGTCCAAACTGGGTAAGTTTGGCCCTTGCTCAGAAACTGAACAGTGTATCTTGTACTGAGGCCAGATAGTGACAGCTGAACTTCTACAAATTTGCAACTTTGATTCAAACTTTACTCGGGTGAGCATCCAAAAGCCTGCGTTAATATTTCATATTATTGGTAGTGCGGTAGCACGTGGCGGACCAGGACCCCATTGTGCTCAGTGCTGTCCAGATACTGAACAAAGAGATGGTCTCAGCCCCAAAGAGATTCCGGCTATCAGAACCCTTGAGTCTGAAAGACTCGGCTGAGCGTCCCATGCGAACAAACTCTCCAACTTTTTCATAGCTCCTGCGTCTGACTGGACCGGAAATACTCCATGAGTGACCCTTCTTAAGGCACTTCCATTCCTGACACTGGCCTGAACGGAGCTAGCAAACCCTGAGGAATGTCACCAAGTGAAAAGTAATGAAGCAAAATTGTCCAAAACAACCTCCATGGTTTAGTTTGAATATTGGGGTTGCCTGGGGCCTGGGAGCGCAAGCCCTTGATCATTCCACCAAAGCCTTCCCTAAGGGTTACCCATAACTCATTGGACTCCACCATCTCTGGTGCTCCCCAGGCATACCGCCTCCCTTCCCATTGGTCGGGCTCATTGGAGCAGGGAACAGCTCGCTCTGACTGTACAAGCTGGATGTTGTAGTTGGCACCCTGCTGTCTGCAGTGTTTTGCTGAGGGAATCAGTTCAGTCTTTCTGGATAATGAGATTTTATCCAGGCTACAATTCTATTATGAACTAAGGAAATTGCAAAGTTTTCATTGGAGAGGAGAAGCAACCTTGAGGGAGCAGGCAGCCTCTGAAAACTCCAAATGAGCCCAAATTACAGAGACCACTGCTGCCAAAGGCTGCCCGGCCTTAAATTGCTTCTTGTGGTCCTGCAGCGCCTGACCACATACTCAAGTTCTATATTTTCTTTACCATTCCATTAATCACTTTATGTCACTGGTCTACAGCGAGTCTTGGGCTGAATTCTGATTACTCAGTATCCAAGTCAAATAAGCTGCTAGTAACCCGAGCAACAGCTGCCTCTTTCCTATAGATTTTATTTCCAAATTATGGCATGAACATTACATGCACGTAAATTATAAGGGAAGGACAATTTGGGAAGCAAAATCTCTCTTGTTACAAGCTACCACACACGTTGTCCCAGGCAATACGGTCAACAACATGTATCCTCTAATTCCATTCTGACTGATGGCATTTCCTGGCCTCAGTTTCATACTGATTTATTTTCCTTTAGTCTATGGAAATTAGGGAGAAGATCAGATTCTGCTAGCGACACCACCCACACAAAGCTGAATATGGGAGCTCGCTGTAACTGGGACTCTTACACAGTGGCTAGTACGTAATAAAAAAGAAGTTGTTGGGATAAGTTATGGGTTTGAAGATTTGCTGATGCTTTACAGGGGCCAAAGCGGAGGTCATCGCTCAGTTTTTACTCAGACTTAGGTAACAGGGTAGCAGTGTTTGCCTGAAATACCCCAACCTGTGAGGAGGTGTTGACCTGCTAGGAAAGGATTAAATGGATTCTGCTGACTCACAGAAGCAGGTCATTACCCCAGCTGGATATAAGAGACATTGGGAATAGCTAAGAAGGAGAGAGGAACTAGGGTGTGGGCTGCGCAATCTTGAGAGAGGAGCCATAGGAGCAGTCAATCCTGAAGAGAAGATTAATATATATGTTATCTTATTGTTTTCTTGGTGCACAAAGACCAGCCCCAGGAAAGGAGGGAATCTGGACTTTCTATGGTGTGTGGACTGTATCTGCACAGCAGGTAAAAGTTGCTCAGAGTCTTTACATAAGCGCTGAGAAAGGACCTCAGGATTTGGCCTAATGCTAGCTAACATATTTGCATGTGAGATATGCTTCATTGTGCAGATGTGAAATCTCAAGGTGAAAGGCTAATGAAGGGGCTAGGGTGAGAGCTCAAAAGGAAAAGCAAGGATGTTTGGAAGGGGGAAAAGACTCACAGACCCATCACTGCCATAGCTAGTGGAAAGGTGTAATATCCCTGTCACCTAAAAAGCAGACACAAGAGAGGCCAGTGAGAGACCAGAGAAGACTTGAGAGTAGTTGTTCACCACCAGCTATATGAATCTCAACAATACTGTACAATTCAGCGCTGCATTGCTCCAGTTTCACACAGGTATTACTGCCTTGTTACACCACTCCTTACACCAATGCAAGCAGTGTGCTCTGGAAGAATGAACACGAGTTTGGGAGTCAGAACATCCCACGATCTAATCTTGCCTCTGCCACAGCTTCCGGGGGTAGCATTTAGTCCGTTTTAAAAAACTTTGTTCAAGTGACAGGGCTTCAGCTGATTGGACTGGTGTAAATCAGGAGTAACCCCACTGAAGCCTGTAGAATAATACAGCTGTAAAACCAGTGTGAGCTCAGAATCAGGCCCTAGCTCCCTACCTCCACCTCACACCATGCTCCCTCTTTATCTGTTCCTTAATATGGAATCTACCCCTCTACGGGGTGTCTATACTAGGCACTGAAGGGACACGCACTGCTTCAGATGGGTTGTTGCCTCATTTCTTCTGGCAGTGTTTCTCACTGCAATCCTCATTGTTTTTCACAGCACTATTTTGGTGCATTCACATACAGCTTGCCTTGTAATTATGGGTGTAGCGTGGCATTCTGCGATTCCTGGAGCTATCCCATAACGCCTCGTACTATTGCTGAAGCCAAAGACAAGGCCCAGCATTGGGGAATGAAGATAGGAGGAGCAGCAACACAGATGCAGATGCTGTCCATACTAGGGGAAAACCATCATAGACTACAGCTCCCATGGCTGTTCAGCTGGACCTGAGCGAAAGACCTCCTCTCAGGTGTTGCAAACAACCACCCCAGCCGATGCTTGTCTGGAATGAATGATGTGACAATGGTTTGTTGCAAAAAACATTTTCAAATAGAGTAGACAGCGTCTGTCACAAACAGTTTTAAAAAATGGATTTCACCTAGTATGTTCTCATCCGCCACAACCAGTTAAGCCACGTTAATATCGTTGTCAGCTAAGTTTAGTCACCAAACCCCCAACTAACACTGCTCAATACAAGTCCTCAAGGCCCCTGTCATCCATTTACCACACAGTTAAAAAAACCCAACCTACCAGGCAATGGGAGAATTTTTCTCTCTAGCACAGCAGGTTGTTTCAGGCCTGAGTTTCAATACAAATGTGACAGCTCCATGGCATCTGATTCCCAGTTTCCTATGTTCCCATTAGCCAAAACAAATCAAATTAAAATCCCTACACTTGCTTTGACATTCTTCTACAATGAGTCACGCAAGAGCTGAGTTGGGTTGTGTGGGGGGCGGGGAAAACACACCCAAGACTGCCAGAAAACATCTTGATATGTTTCCCAGGTGCTCGGAGCGCTCTTCTTGTGCGATAGAGAATACTTCGCTGCTAAGGTGTCAGTAGCGGCCATGCTATAAGCTATGGGAGAGTGGATGGATGGAGCTGAATGGTTTGATTTTTTTCCAAGACTCTAAAACTTCCCACACAGCAATATTAAAACCCAGCCGAGTCCTCAGACAGGTCTGAAGCCAGTGGTTGCTTTTGGAAAGTCTCAAACTCCCCGATGTCTGGGCCTGTAGCCACTTTGCAAATGGTGCATCCATAATGCTGGCAGCATGCTAGACCTCGCTCACTTATTCCTTCCCTCCCACCCCTAAAATCACTATCTGGTGGGGTGCGGGGGGAGGGGAGGAGTGATACTAAGGGCTTGGGTTGTGCAAGTGTTTATGTGGTGCACAGCTGGGAGTGCCAGGGTTTTACACTGCATCACAAGCATCAGCAAAGGCTATGTGTTGATGCATATACAGTTAAGCACTAGATCATTGGTCCTTCAACTCCTTGCATGGCTCAGAGCAGAGAGAACAAGGTCGGTGCACCCCAAGGGCAAGCGTGAGGGGGCTGATATGGTTAAGCACCAGGCAATGTCCTTTGTGAGCCTCCAGCCTGCCCCCTTGCATCCATGAACGCCAGGTTATAAAGGGGTGGGGCATGGGCCTGTCTCAGGAGATGTGGGCTTGAGTGAGGTCCTCATCACACTAATGAGGCATTTAGCTACTGGCTCCCTGAGGCTGGAATCCTGCTATTACAGGAGTAATTCGGAAGCTATACAGCAGCACTCTCATCCCTGCAAGATGGGTTTCCCCTGAGCTTCCTGGCTTGATCATCACTTGTTACATGCGTTTATGCATGCACAGGATCAAGTTCGAAATCTACACAGAGGCTTTTAATCAACTCTCTGAATTTTCTGCCCCAGGAGGTAAGGACAGAATCCAGTTTCCCGGATTAAAGGAGGGTGGGAGGGAAGTTGGCTCCCAAAGTTATCTTGGGATATAAAGAGGATTAGACGCTTAGCCATGGGGATCTCTCTCTTCACATGCTCAGAGTTGAATTTATTGCAAAAGTTCTGGTCAGGAAGGAATTGTTTTCTGTCGCATATTGGCAAGAAACCTAGGGGCTTATCACCTAACTACAGAGTGCTCAGCACAGATCATCTACTATGGCCACCAACAAAGGAGATAGGGTGACCAGACAGCAAATGTGAAAAATCGGGACAGAGGGTAGGGGGTAATAGGAGCCAATATAAGAAAAAGACCCCAAAATCGGGATGTCCCTATAATATTGGGACATCTGGTCACCCTAAGAGGAGATGCTGCTATGATTTCAACTATTGGTGCAAGTTTGGCCAGTGCTTTCCAGCAGACAGAGATAGGAGTGTATATTTACAGCTGAGTTAACACAGGGGAGGGTAGAAGGAGATTCTAGGAATATTCATTTGAATTTTTAAATGATTTCCCTTTAGGGTGTTCACAAATATTCATTCAATCAACTTTCAGTAGCATTAATGTCCACTGAGGGAGAAATTCATCCCTGTACAGTGGGCTTACATCCAGACCCAAACATCCCTTAAGTCCCATTTAAACTTGGCCATGTTCAGCCCTGCACAGATCAACAGATATCCCCCTGGCTAAACATCTAATCCTGTTTAGATCCTGAGCTACCAGTGAGAACAGGGCTTAAGCAATGCATACACTTTTCTACACATGGTGAATCTCATCCAAAAAGAGCATTTTTAGTTTGCAGGCTTGAAAACTCAAGAAAAGCACTTTTGTAAATTTACATCAGAAATCTGGTTTTAAAAGTGACATCCAACATAAATATTGCCATGTGACTTATGTGGTGAATCATAGCGAAGTATCATAGCTCAGATCTCAATATACAGAACAGCAAGGGATAATGAGTCATCAGCATTTGCAGAAAAAAAATTGCTCAAATGATGCATAAACTCCAGGGAAAATATTGCTGTTTGCAGACATTCCAAGTGGATAAAAAGGCAAAATTCAGCAAATATATTATTCACCACCAGTTATTCTCTCATCTCTATGTATGTTTCACTGCAGCAGCCATGAACCCCCTCATCCATGACCAGTATGTGGCTACACTTTGAAAACAACAAGCTCAGCGAGAGCCATTTTTTCCATGTTCTTGGAGGCAGATGATTCAGAAAACACATGCACACAACAAAAACCCGAACGGGCTCCTTCCAATATTCTGCACAACTCATTAGGAATATCCCCTTCCAGCTCCCATCCCTGGGGTGGTGTGTTTGTTGCAAACATATACATTCGATTCTGACTGTCTCCATTAGGAGTAAGTAATACACCTGCACGCTAGGGATGTCTGGACTGGTCGATGATTTTCCTTTGCGTTTTGGCAAGGAGCCCAGACTGCTTTTAAAAAAAAAAAAACACCATGTGGAATGAACATGTGTTTCATTTGTTCATACCAAAATGAATGGGGAGTGGGCCGAACACTGTCAATTAACAGAGGCTCTTACAAAGCACAGCTTATTTATGCTGGGTCAAACCTTGATGTCTTCACTCAGTCCTTGTTTCAGTGGGAGGTTACTTACATCAGGATCCAGCGAGAAAGGAGATAGGATTTCACTCCATGTGTATTGTTACGATCAAATGTTTTTTGCATAAGAAACTGCTGGTTAATTCACTGTGTGCTCCCTTCCTCATCACACACAGTGAATGCTGTTACAAGGTAATTAATACCTTCAAGAAACCTTACGCTGGAACAAACCAACAGAGCTTAATGCATAAGTGTAGGATTTAAGCCAACAGTAGTCTAAATTCTGAGGTATTGATCCAGGACCTGATTCTTCCCTGCTATGTCCCTTGGGAATTCATTTACAGCTGTGCAACACAGGTATGAAATGCTGGCCGATCAGAATGGGTGCATCTTATACCCACTTTCACTGGTATAAATGAATTCAATGCTGGGGCAAGGCAGGGAAGAATTGGGCCCCCAGTGCTTACTCAGTCCTCAAAAAGGGCAAACTTCTTTTAAAGTCAATGGGAGTTTCTTTACAGACAAAGTAAGCCATCGTGTACATGGCCATGTAAAAGAAACCCCTAGCCCCACATGCATGGATGCACAAGGGCCTCTCCCACAACAGCAGGCTCTGCACTCTGGGGGCTGATTCATGCTCCCCACAAACCTCACCCCACTGTGGAACATGTCAAGGAGGGGTCCCTTCCGCACTAGTCTAGGGTATGGGACAGGTGAGCAAGAGACAGTCTAATGGGGCACACTACACATCCACTGTGTGCAAGGAGAAGAACTGAGACCAAAAATACCTCAGTACTTCTTCTGGAGCAACACAGCTCCATGCTGTCCTCTCATCACCACAACCTAGCCTTGAGGGAATACCGCAGGATGTCCCAACAATGATAAGCTACCAGCCTGTACTATTTTGGCATCACAACGAGCCTTCCTGATGTTCAGTGCCGGAGCTACTGTTCCATCCACCAGTGCCTGAAATGGGGAGAACACCCAGGGTTCCTTCTGGGAGGCTTCACTTAAAGTCAACAAAGGGTTTTGAATGCACAACCCCGGCAGGACCAAGCCCTCAGCACTGCACTGCAAAATCTGAGCCCTGGACTAAAACCCAAAGAGGTAAAAGCCCCATAGAAACGTCAGCCTAAGCACAGCTGCATAGCTGGCCTGAGCGGTCGTACATTATCCTTTGTTTCCCAACTCTTCGTTTCATCTTTTTTTTTCCTCTTGCCCCAGTGAGAAACCCCAAACCCCCAGCAATTAGCTCATGGGAGATTGAAGCAGATGCTTAAAGTAGGCACAGCAATGTGAGTACACTAAACGGGTCCATCCACAGAGGAGTAGCGAGCGCCCTCCGTACCCTCCGACCGGAGGGGGCCCCGCAAGGAAGGGGGCCCCTAAAAGTGGCCAAAAAAATGTAAGGGGCCCCGCCCGGACATATGTTCGGAGGGGGCCACGTTCTTTGTTGCTACGGCCCTGTCCGTCCACTTCTTCAAACGTAAGGAAAAAGGGAGCGTATCTCCAATGAACGGGCTTATGCTCCAGAAATTCTATTTAATGCAAATAAAAGTATTTATGCAAGACCTTCTGCAGAGCATGAGGTACCCAAATTAGCAAAAATGGGAAACACACACGGACCCTAAGGCTAAAGCAATGTTATCTCTGTTGTTACTCTCAACAATAGCTTTTAAGTATCATGTTGTGATGCTGCCAATAAGTTTCAGCTGGAAACCTCATTCCAACAGCAAGAGCTTTTGGCTTTTACCTCTTGTTTAAACTGAGAAAAGCGACCTCTCCAAAACCCCAAACATGCTCTAATTGCGCTCTTCTTCAGTGTTATTTTAATACATCAGATCACATTGCAGTACCTCTTCCACTCCAGGAGCCCCTTTTGCCTTCTCCTCCTCAGGGACATACCGATCAGAAACTCCACTGTAAACCTTGGCATGATGTCATTGCAAAGGGACAGGTTTCCAACATTACATCATCCCGTCTGGGCTGAAGATCAGAATCCTGCATCTCATAATTTCCATGGAACAAACTAAGCCCTCTCTCTCTTTCTCTCTCATTATTAACAGGACAAAGTGGATTACAAATGAAACCGTAGGCTGAAAGAATAACGATTCTAAAGCTAATGTTATCCATCAAATATAATGAGCCTGCAGATGTTATCTTTTGCCAACAGCCAGTGTTCAAATGCAGAATTCTGCCAGGCAAATGTCAGGAGTAAACATACAGGATTTTGCTGTCCAAGTCTTATAATCCCTTTGGTGGTCAGAAATAGGCTTGAAGGATGAAGTTTAACTTCATGAAACCAGTAAACTTTTAGAAACCATTTTAGAAAGCTCCACATGGCAGATGATTCTCAGTAGGAGACATCCTGAACCTCAGGAAATTCTGGACAAAGGCCAGCCCAAGGGTGGGCCTCCAGGGACAGTTAACCTACTCTGGATCACATTAGCAAGAGGTGGAGAGGCAGTAAAGGTTCTTGTGCCCCACCATGGATGGTATTACTGTTTTCCCCATGCTGCCTCCCTGTTAGCAGGCTTCACACATACATGTACGGATCTCCTCCAAACTGCATGGAGCTCATCGGTGCTGCTCATTGGTTGGGCAACAGGGGTTGCTAGTGAAGCAACATTAGGCTTAACGTTCCTGCAATCCCAAGTATGTTCTTGTTTGTTTGTTTTCCAATTAGGCAATTTCCAAATGAAAGTGCGCAGGCAGGTTATTGCCAAATATACCATATTCCAGAAACGAGGGGGAGGAAACGACACTGAGCTCAACCAATCAAGTTCTGGCTCTTTAATGGATCTCCTGTGGCTCTTTGCAGCACATATTGAATCACTGTGTGATTTAATGATTAACCAGTCAGGACGCTTTTACTATGTTACTAACCAACTGAAGAATACTTGGTCAGTCATTTTGCTGTTAGAAAAATTTTATATATCTATCTATAGATATATAAAATAGTAAATGAAACCATGAATTCACACTACTGTGGCTCTTTTGGGTAATGCGGATTGCTAATTTGGCTCCTGAACCACTGAGGTCTGAGTATCACTGGTTTAGATAATAAATACGGTAATAACGCTTTCTATAGCACCTTCATTCCGAGGACCCTAAAGCACTCTAAGAACATCAATGCATTAGGATGACATTTTCAAAGAGCCAAAAGGAGTTAGAAGCATAGGGGAGATCTTTAAACTCAAATTTTCAGGCAGGTGCCTAACTCCTATAGGCTTTCAATGGGAGTTAAATGCCATTTGGGCCTTTGAAAAGCTCCCCCAAAAGTCTCATTGAACGCGAGAGGGGCTTGTACTCAGAACTCCCCTGGGTGCGTTTGAAAATGTCAGCCGTTAGACCTCTCCCCCACCGTCTGCCCCCGACCTGGGTAGTAGGTATCACTATCTTTAAGGAGGGCATTCTAGAACGAAGATTTCTTAAGTGACTTTCCCAAGATTCCACAAAAGCCCGATTCCCTCTAGCACTGGTCCAATGTTTTAGAACATTCAAACTTTGACTACAAAGAATCGATTTTCTACTGATATTTTTGGCGAAACTGGCAACACGCTTTTCAGCCAGCTCTAATTTCCTCTCTGCCAGTTCTGCACTTTAACGGCTCGACAAGTTTCCCTTCTCTTTCTGTGCGGCGTTACAGTTACGCATACGTATGATCTGAACTGTGAGGCCCTAATCACAACTGAATCCTGATTGTGCCAGGTGCTGCACAGACACACATTAAGAGACATCCCCTGCCCTGAAGAAGAGCCTTACCACCCAAGGCACTGAAATGGACTTGAGATCCATGCCAGCTGACCACTGCACCCATGCGGATCTTATTGCAAGGACTAGGGCTTAGTTTAAGATAAAATGCAGCAAGTGAGGGTAGTAAACAGGAGAAGAGAAGGGGGAAGGAGGGAAATAGCAATGAGATCACTTACTTTGCTAGTAAACTATCCATGCCCTAATTATTATATCTTAATAAGAGTGTTTTTATGATCTGCTTGAACAATAATGCATGTCTTAACTGGCCTTATAAGCACACAAAGGCCAAGAGGAATTGAGCCCCAGAGAGCGGCAGTAATTATCCACACATGCCCAACATGGAGTGTTTTATACAGATTACTACGTGGATTTTATAACTCAAAATCAGGCAGTACAAAGAAAACGCCCTATATCTTGACATTCTCTGACCATTATTGACAGGCCTATGTCATCACAGACTGCCTCAGTCAATCACAAAGCTTTACTTAAGCCCAGAGTTCAAAACCATTAATCCCCCAGTGAATCTAAATGAAATGGAGAGTTTGAGCAAATGTGTGTATAGTAAGAGACAATTAAATTAATGTTTCCACCCAAATCTTAAGATTCTCTCTTCCACAGGTGCCTAACCTTTATAGGCTCATTCAAATAATATGAAATGGTGTCACTTTAGGTATTCAAACACAAGTAATCTGAAGTCCACGTTACCAGAAAACAATTTGCAAAAGTCATAATGCTTCTTTAGCACTGTATACAGCTCTCGCTATTACATATACACTGACAACACGAGACATTGTCCCTCTGTAAGGCAATCCTGTATGTAAGCCCTCGCCAACGGAGGCCAAATATTACATGTTTTGGTTTTGATTGGATTGACAACATTGCTTGGATTGTGGCACAAAAACCTCATCGTTAATCGTGCGCCTTTCCAGTGACAGACACTCAGATGGCTGTTGAGATTTTCTAGGCACCACGGCGAGTCTGAAAGAGCCTAACTTGGTGATTTAATCCATATGCTACGAGCACACCATTGCACCAGGAAGGCTCCCTTGAAATAACAATAGCGGATCAAGTGAAGAGAAACCCGGCTATTAAAATCATGAATGACTAGGAGATCGGGGAGAGTTACAGAGATGTTTAATAAAGAGCCCCAAAAGAGGCTGGCTCACAATGTTTTATTTTCCATCATTCCACGCCATGTTATAGACTTGTGGCTTAAAATGTTGACTCCCCTCGCATTCCCTTCAAGGCTTTGCAGCAGAAGAGGTGAAATCAGAGTTGGCAGGACCAATAAAGCAAGTAGCCAGAGCTGTAAATTAGCTTCTTGCAGCAGTCTACTGAAGTAGTGAAAAATACACTGGAGTATGTTTCTGTGGTTCATCTTAAACAGAGACATTTAGGTTAGTACATTTCTGATTAAAAAATAAAAGCCCTCTACGGAGGCTCACAAAAAGCGAATGAGCAAGAGTTCAACCAACTTTCCTCTGTCCCCCCCCCCCCCAATTAGGCCCAAATCCTGCAAAAAAGTGTGCATATGCTCAATGTTATGCTTGGGGGTCTCTTTGGGTATGTCTAGACTTCAATCTGCAGGTGTAAATTTCCGCTCAAGATGACATACCCACACTAGCTCCAACAGAGCCAGCACACTAAAAATAGCAGTGGGAGGAGCTCTCCATCCAAGTGCATGCCTAGTGTCTCGGATGGGATCGTACTCGGGGCAGCTAGCCCTTCCCAACGCCTGCGCTGTCACGCCTGCACCTCTATTTTTACCGGGCTAGCTCAGTCTCCTCATGCAGGAATTTACGCCTCCAGCTCAAATGCAGACATACCCTTTGATATCAACGGTGCCACTCACGTATGTAAGGCTTTACAGGATTTGGGCCTTTGTTATTGGACTTAAAAAGAAGTACATTTTCCTACTGTGCTGCCTCTGTAATCACAATTTCTGTTCACATTCGTATGACAGATTGTTGCAAACAGGAACACAGAAGAGACCCAAACTTTAGGGAAGCGTGGATCCAGATCTGACTATGATACAAACCCTGTAGCTGGGGCCCTGTTTATAAATCATATTTTCCCTCTGGAAAGTATTCAGAGATTCTCAGATTACAAATATTAATGATCTAACCGTCCCTTCAGTGCTGTGAGGATAGCAGTATTATTATTTTCCATTTGGGAAGACAGAGGCACAGTGAAGTTCCATACCTGCTGAAGACCCAGTATTCGAGCTGGAACAACGAGGAGTCACTGTGGCACCTTAGAGACTAACAAATTAAGCTTATGCCCAAATAAATGTGTTACTCTCTAAGGTGCCACAAGGACTCCTCGTTGTTTTTGCTGATACAGACTAACACGGCGACCACTCTGAAACCTTTTAGAGCCGGGAGTAACACCATGGAGTCCTGAGTCTGTCTCATCCTCTAACCACTAAACCTTGTTTCCTATTAGATAGCCAATTACTCTCGTCAGCTTTCACGGCCAGGATTCCATAGCTCAGTTCGTACACATTTCTGAAGTATCTCATTGCACTAGCGCGGGAAACCAAACCAAACCATCACATTAATTTAGTAGCCAGCTACCAGCCTGGCAGATTGGGGAGCAAAAATAATCCAAGTCAGCAGCTTCAAATATGACACATCTCTCAAGTCTGAAATGCTAAAAATCCAGCATGAGTGAAGGGACTCTCGAGGAACCATGAATACAGTGAGATTAAAGCAGGGATTATCGACTTCAGCAGTCTTTCTTTTTTAACTGTAAACAAAGCACAGGATTAAAGGTAAACTGGCATTTCAATGAGATAGCCGAATAGCACCAAGGTTTCAGCTAAGAACACTGACATTTCTATTCTGTTTCGTCTTGCTGCTCCCTGAAACATTCAACACCTTAAAAGCCCATCTGGCATCTTGCCCAGACTTTCTGGTTTAACCTGGCGCAAAAGGCCTTCCCATTATTTCTGATGTCTTGATATCACTAGTGCGCTTAGAGAAAGTAAAAACAGGAAAAGGAATAAAAAGCACCATCCTTTTAGTATCATCCAAAAAACCAGCAGCACAATACCTCTCATCTCAGGACGAAGATCTGGTATTAGCTAATGACAATTTTTTCTGCTGCTCCCCACGCATCAGCCATTCACAATTTCCCTGCCTTGGCAGGACAAGGTACGTAGATACACAAAATCCTCTGACTTATTGTGACCCTGTTTGGCAGCCTGAGAAGGGAATGGTTGGTGTTACAGAGCCGACTAGACTCAGTTAAACAGAGTCTAGATACAGAGATACAGTTAAAATATTCAGCTGGCCAGAATCAGCTCATTCTGTTTCTGGAGAAGCCAGCTGTAAAAGACATTAAGCTTAACAACAACATATACAGATGTTGGGCTTTTCTGTGTATTAATGTTACCCACTAACTTCATTTAGCACTGAAGTCTTGAGAACCGAACATTATGATCTACTCTAACAAGACAATGACAAAACAAGAAATGCATGTCTAATGGTTATAACAACACCATACTCTTTGTGGAAAAGCTCTACAAAATTTAATAGGTATGGACCCTATAGGATTCTATGGAATAGAACTTTTTAGTAGGGTCTTACCGAAATTGTTTTACAAGGCTAGATTTTAGCACCCGTACTCACAAGAAGTTACTCCTAGCATAGTCACGTTGATCAGTGTAGTTGTATTACTAATCATGCAGTGTGGTTAGAATCTAGCCCAACAAATTGAATAGCAAATGATATACTTCCTGTAGCGGTTTTCTCAATAGCACGCTATTGCAGGGATACAATTCTTTATTAAATTCTATAGACTGGTTCAAAAAGTCTGGTCACCTAAACAAAGACGATCATTTTCTTTTAAATTTTGTAGGACTTTTTCATAAGGCACAGCACGCTCATTCTGTCTAATCTGATCCACTCCATTGATGGTCCTGGTACTCGGGTTCCAATGCCATCCTGTTGCACGTTTCATTCAGAAAGATCCTGAAGTATACGGGCTTGGATCACTTCATCCACTTCTGTAATACAGCCACCTCTGGGAAGGAAACCTAGTGCCATAAACCTTACAGAATAATGGGGGATAAACTTTGTTTTTCTCCTAGGGTTTCTTGTTCTCCAAAACTAAAATGACACAGTCCCTCAGCTTAGCTTAGGGTCTGCGGTCTGGCCAGGAAGCTCATTCCATTGACAGGAATCTGAACATGAGGCATCTGAACTACAACTACTGTGAGGACGCACAGCAGCATTTCTGAATAAAAAAGTTTGGTTTTCAGCCAAAAAAATGGATTTTTCACAACAAAAGTCAAAAAATTTTATGGGTTGGGGTGAAAGGGTGAATTCCAGTAAGCTCTGCTCTTAACCTGTGGTTCACATAGGGATTTGCATCTAATAAAAAAGCATTGCATTTCTAGTGTATGTAAAAAAATTCTCCCTAGCAAACAAAACACCAGGGGAGGTATAGCGTGGCTTCTATCTTTCAGTATTACTGAAGCTACAGGAACATTGGTTACTATAGTTCAGGAGGAAAAATAGAAGCATTTATCTTGCTGCGTAGGATATTTCTTTTCTCTCTCTCTCTCTCTCTCTCTCTCTCTCTCTCTCTCATATGCAAGGTTCTTTGCTGTCTCATAACATCGTCCTCTCATTCACAGCATGAGGCCAGCCGCCACTTTCCAATCCCAGCGTGACAGCCTGTCCTGACATTTCTGAGCATTTGTAAATATCTGTTTTGAACAACATCACAGCACAAAACTTAACTTGTGTAACCTGGCTGTAGGCTTGGCCCCTTGTCAAGCCTACCCAGCATTCAGTGGGCTTTACAGAGAGATCCACACAGCCTCGGAACTAATTGAATTTTAATGAGAGGAAGTCATTTTTCCACTGGAAGAATGCTGAGCTAGAGAAATATTGTGAAACTCCCCTAAACCAATTCCTGTCACACAGTATGCGATGGAAAGTCACCCTTTTCATAATACACTGCTCATACTCCACTTTGCTTGTGACCCTTGTTCCCCTCTGAGTTAAGTAATTTCAGCTTCCAAAACAAAATCTATTCAAGTTTGGTTTGTCCCGATGAAGATTCAGACAAGCACTCCCTTAACTTTCAGCTCCCACTGAATCATGTTGAAACAAAGACAGCCTAGGCCCTAAGCCCTCCAAACGCTGCCATTCCCAGTTAACTGGGTCATTCCAAGTTCCCAGCACAAACTACAAACTTGTAACAGCCACAAAACTCCACGGCTGTAGAAAACACCTAAAACGTACTATTAGGTCCTTGAGATTTGCAAAACTTACCTACAGGAGTTACAGAAGCTTCAGTCTCATTGTAAGTGGATTCAGGGCCCAGAAATTAGAAACTTTCTAGAAATATGTGCTTTGTTAATGATTCGCGTCTCTTTCCCATTGCCCCAAACCAAGGTTGTCTTCAGACATACTTTCTGCTTAGAGCTGGGGGGGGGGGAGAGGAAACTGAAGGAAATTAGGTTACTGAGAAATGAAGGAAATTAGGTTACAGTCTGCTGCCTTCATAAAACCTTTTAATTACATTCAATTTATAGCTATTGGCATCTTGATGTTTTTGTGTGTGCATGTTGAAATATCTTGCTTGCTAGGCAAAGAAGGCGAACTAAAAGCATATATTGAGGGGAAGGCTTTTGTATTCTGATAAATTGTCCTCTTCTGCTATAATAATTGTTCTGGGCTTCTCTGTGTCTGCAATCATTTGGCACATGTATATTGCAATCGGTGCCGGCACCATCGAAACAGCCTCCTTTGCTGTTGGCTAAGAGGAACACTGGGTCCGTTTGTCCCATGAATCTGCTCCAATCAAGGCCACTTCGTTACCAGTGATGGCACGAATATCTGACCGCCTGTGAAAAGCTGATAGCGGAATTGGCAAAGCTTTGCCAGCTGCAAAAATGTACGCTCTTGTTGTTTAGTAGGGTGGCTGTGAAGTCTCATTTCCAGCTGACAATTAAAGCCAGCCTGTTTGGAGATATGTCAAGCTTTTGGGACAGTAAAGAAATCTTCATGACTTCAGTCCTATTCATCTTCTGCGGTGCATAGTTTCATATCTACACCAGACAGCCCATAAATTGACTACCATGGAGGAGCCCGTTACAGTTTAATGAGAAATGGAACAGAATATGCAATTCCACCCAGGAACCCTTTTCACCAGGCTACTTCATAGGTGGGGTTTTTGTTGGTTTGTTAGGTGTGTTTTTGTTTTGTTTTATAATAATGGAGGATATGTCTTTTCAAATGGCTAAAAAAGAGCCTATAAAAATGACCTAACTTGAATAAGACTCGGATTTCTTTAAGGGGATCTACTAGGCGCATAGGGCCAGGTCTCCAGTAAAGGTCTCTGCTTTACATAACAAATCTGCTGAAATGCAGCATTCAATCTGGTTACTGAGTTTTTCTGGAAGCACATCCAACACTTTAGAAAAACAACTTCAGTGCCCATTAAATCCAGCTTTTACTTTCCTCTTTAATTGTTAATCTTCCCAGGAAATGTCTATTCATTTAATGCAGTTAGAGATACAGTCATAACCCTCTTCTAGCTGAGTTCTAGTGATGTTGAGTCAATGCATTTTTGCACTGTTTACAGCAGCCCTTCCAAATGTAAATAACACTAAACAGCCCTAGGACTTTCTTTCCAAGTCACAGATAGCACAATGCTGACTAGAGGTGACTTCACTGAACCATAATTATTCATATTGTTGCAGGAACCTTGCATGCAATGCTCAATTTGCTCCATGAGGCGCACTCAACTCCAGCTCCAAACAAATGCAATAAAACTAATGAAGGATGAGCTGCAAAACGTAATGGGCCTAATTCTGCATCCACCTACAACAGCTTTGCTCCATTGACTTCAATAGCGTTACTCTTTATTTATACTTGTGCAAATGAGAATCCAGTACTCCTGGACATATACAGGCAAAAGAGTAGACAGGATCTCTGAAACTGCAGCTTGACCGAGGTTTATTGTGATGTTCACATATCAGTCTAGGTGCCGAACTATGGAAAGAATCACCGATCTCCATCTCCCCCATATCTGACTAAACTCCTATGCCTGGCTGCCTCTGTCACAACCCTGAATAGCAAATGCTCAGAGGCATATTCCACAGACGAAGAACTGTTTACAGAAACTACTGGGCCGATAATTTCAAACTTCTAATAGGACTAAGAGAAAGCCGCTCTCGGCTTGTGGACACTTTGTGACTGGAAAAAGAGGTGGCACTTTGTTGAAATTCTTCATGAATTATTCACCCAGCTTTACCTAGCATTGTCCTATGCGACGGCTGTGGGCGGGAAGGGAGGCACCCACTCAGTCTGGCGATGCGACAGCTTTGTTGCGTCTTAGGGCACGAGATCAGGGTTCAAGGCCATGCCCATGGAAGTGGTAGCACCTCTCCCTAGCCAGGCCTTATAGTCTTGAGAGCAGCACTGTGCTAAGCAAGGGATTGCCTTCCTCAGCCTTCACTTCCAAGCCACAGCAAACAACACAAAGCTGAGAGCAGGAACGAATGGAAACCCCGTTGTTATGAAGGTCAGAGCCCTGACCCATACACTAGGGCAAACCAATGTCCTGAAATTGCAGAAACACAGACTCCTTGTTTGTATTCTTGACCAGAATCAAAGCAAGGGAACGACAGCCTGATTTAAACGACACCGACAAGCAAGGGGAAAGGTTCCCAGAACCCATTTCAAATGGCTAAAATGGGACTCTATAAAATGTGATGATTCTCAGCCAAGTGGGATAAGATTCTGATTTTAAGAGCAGCCACTCTATCAACTGGCCCAGACAGCCAGTTTATAGGCTTTACATTACTGAACTCTGCTTAAACATTGCATTCAGCCTAGCCGCTGAGTTTCAAATGCGTGCAATGCTTGAGAAAGACCGTCCAGTGCCAGTTAAATCCCGATTTTACCTTCCACAGGATCATATGAATGTGAAAGCCAGATTCAGAGGCAGTTTAATTAAAAAAAATAAACTCTCTAAGGGCCAGATTTATCAGTGTCACTCTATTGGAATCAGCTAATTTACCCATCTGAGGATCTGGCCCACAATTCTGATCACTATTAAAATAGACATTATATCCAATAAATCCAGGGTAGGACATTATTTAACAATAAGGCTTCAAAAACCCAACAACAACCCCCATGATGAGTCCCAACAATGAGTTTTATTCATCAACCAGAACAGCAGCTCAAAGGCTTTGTACAGCATCTCCCTCTCACCCCCAGGCTACTGCTTACATCCGTGTCTTACCTCAAAGACTTCCTCATCCAGTATCCTGGTTCCAAACACAATGATGCCGTTGACATCAATGACGGGGTGGTCGCTTCTGTCCAAGAACTTAGTTACCTTCTTTTTACAGTCCAAAATCAAAGTGACGTTTTTCTTCTGTACACTGATGGCTATTCTGTGCCACCTGTGAAATAACACAGCCCGCGAGCTAGTTAAACAGAGCCTTCTGCTTTCATTAATGAGCCAACAGTTTATAACAATTAGTTGATCATGCAAGGCTGTTGATATAAAACTATGGGCCAATCATTGTCCCCAATCGAGGTGAAATTCACTGATGGGCAGAGGGCCGGTAAAAGGCCCATGCATCACTTAAATCCCCAAAAGATAGGAATTCACCTGGCTGGAGCAACAGGTAGGACCACTTGGCTCCTAATCCCTCAGCGTGGGAGTCTCCCCTGCATGGATGTGGGGCGCATTGGGGGTAGAAGTGGCCCTGGTGGGGCCCCAATTTTCCCCTCATCCCCCTCTTCTATCCTCCTTAAGCCCAACACCGGGTGACATACATGGACCTTAAGTGCCACACAGGTTTGTGTAAGCCCTTTGCACAGGGGGAATGCCATCCCTATAGCCACAAGTCCCCACTGACCTGAAGTGCCTAATATTTCGCTAGTGTTAAAGGGTTTTTTGCACATCTGTTATTTATATGGCAGAATGGAAGCGCTCAGTTAGCGGAGATAGAGCACTGGTAAAATATATATATAATAGTACATACATCTTATACACACTTAGGTATTCATATAGGTACTCATATAGACTGATGATTGTTTTTATCGTGCACCACGTTCTCAATACACGACACTGCACTTACTTGCCATCTGATAGGTTAATGCCTCGAAAGAGAGGATAGTCTTCTGGGCCTGGCTTCCCGGTATGGTCTTCGTACAGGAATACAGGAGATCTACCCATCTCCATGCCGATCTGCTGGATCCCTTGCTCATTGTAAATGGAGATCAAGAAGGACTGACCTCCTTTCTTGGCTTTTACAGTGGACAGAATGGAGAAGTCCTCAGGAAAGGCTGAAGCTGAAGTGGAAAGGCAACGGGGTTAGTTGTTCTTTTGGATGTGATGGTGTGCACGCAATTCATACATCCTGCAACCCAGTGAACAGAGGAGAAACTACCAGCGATTGCTCCTCCTTCCAAGATTTGTCCATATTAGCAATCCCCAAACTGCTGCCCATGGCAGAAAGGTATGTCAGTGCTACCTGCGGATGGGGACAACGCATCCTACAGGAATGTGCCTGGCAGCCTCCATTACCAGTAATAAGACACTTTATAAACGGCAAAGTGTTGTGTACGGATACCACTGCAACACCACGATTCTAACTCGATAATGGAGCAGTACGATGGCTTCAGACAATATGGAGCTACAAAGTTCCTTGCTGGCCCCAAATATCGGGACTGTCCCTATAAAATCAGGACATCTGGTCCCCTTAGATTAAGCCCAGGGAGAAGATAGCAGAAAATTTGGTGAAAAGCAGCTCCCATGGAAAAGAGTTTTCTATTCTAAGGGCTCAGGCAGGCTTCCAGTTCAGCAGTCAACCTTGCTAGGGATCATTCGTTAATGATCAATGAGCCCTTTTCGGTCTTGACCATCGAAACGACAGCCGTGCCACGTTCCAACGCCCACGCTAAGCAGAGGAGGGCCTCCATGTTGCTGGATGGGAGACCTCCAGTGGGACACTAAGGTGCTGCTGCTGCAAGTGATGGGTGTAAATCTGTAGCATTTATGCCACTTCGTTCCATGGTATGCCCTGGAACTTCTTAGGAGACAAGATATGCTGTGCCATAGGGTCTAGAGACGCTGGAAATTCAGGGATTATTTTTATAAAAATCTCCCCTGTTAAGTAGACACATGCAATGTATTAGGTACTTTGTTGTTTTGCTGGGGCTTTTTTAATCAGTTTTTGTCTATTTTGTCTATTTAGGCAAGAACAGAGCATTCTGTGGCTTTGGCTCACCGCATTAGCATGGGCAGCACAAATCTAAAAGCAAAAATAAATCCAACAATAAAATGGAGACTTTGGTTTGACTGAGCTTTGAAAAGCGCGTGGCAAAGACGGCTTCTCATGCCAATCGTCCACAGCGATACCGTGGCCCATGTCCTCCTTCACATGGGGCTTAAAGTGTGATTAGAGTCAGGAAAGCAAGCACAATGATATTGTGGGATCCCATCTTTATTCTTGCAACACTCATGTTGTAATTAAACCCTGAAAACGGGGCTTCACTGGTGCATAGGCTCAATCCAGTCATTTGGACAGGGGTGCGTTCCAGCCTCAGAGACTGCAGATCACTTTAACCCAAGGCTGCAAGGCAGCACATGAGAGTTTTCTAACTGCCAGAGCGGTATACGCCTCCTGGCATCTGAAACCGTGGTTGGTTTGGTTTTCTGCCTCTCCCTCCATCAGCAGCACTGCAGATGCTAGAGATGAATCCAAATTGCAAAACCCACGTCCATCTCCGAAAATTAATTCCTCCAATATGCAGGGGGTGCGAATTGCTAACTAAAAGAGGGGTCGGGGGGGGCACTTCTTTAGCTTATTATAGAGAAAGGGCTGCTGAAATCTGTGTATTTCTGTCATCTTAATATGTTGTGTTCTAACAATATAACAACACTTGCAAGGGTATCTGTCCCTCGGGCTAAGGCCTTCAAAGAAGGACATAATTGGCCTCTTGCACCTATCCACTGAGGAAATCGTAAGCGAAGGAGTGCCAGAATGGAAGAGGGCGTTGCTGGGATATGTTGTGTGTGCGATGTGAACATCTCTGTGTGGTGCCTGGCAGTGTGTGGGGAAGTACTAGCCCTGTGGCTAATTTTTTAAGCTGTAAATTCACAGCCATCTAAACCACAAAAATGTTAACCCAAGTGTCCAGCAGCTTCACACAGGTTTCCCTCCCCACTGCAGGTCTACCCTCATGCACTTAAATGGTCCTATTCAGCACAGGAGTGTCACCAAGTCCACCAAGCTGGTGACTTCACTGGAACAAGGGCAGTTTATTCCAGCTGAGGGTCTGGCTCACCTTATGAATATCAATCCTTTTGGTAATACCATCTGCAAGTGGATACCACTGATCAGAATTCTGAAAAGTAACTCAGCAAAAAATATGGGGCCAGATTCTCAGCTGATGTAAAGGGATGCAGCGGCATTGAAATCAAGGGGGTTGCACCCAATTTACACCAGCTGTGGGTATGGACCAGGACGTAGTTTTCCCTAAAAGTACCGAGATGTAGTAAGGAAGTTGTTTCCCTGCACTGTTACGCTGGTTTGATGCCAGCCTAACCCCACTGACTTTAGTGAAATTACACAAGTGTAAAACCACTGCTACAGAGTGGAGAACCAAGCCCAGTGCTTGAGCCTCGTTCTTACACTTATGTTAGCTAAGACATGGTCCCAGAAATGAAGATATGTGATAACTGTGCCTTCCCTAGGATGAATTGTGCCATCTCTTTCCTTCCGCCTGTATACTCATATCACTGCATAAAATGCAGACCTTTTCCTGGTTACAATTATGGAGAACAATTTGGGGTCTTTTATGTAAAATACTTCACATCCAAAATGATCCATAAAAATGGAGAATTTCATTATGAACCCTCCGTACAGAACTTTTCAACCTCAATGACTTGCCAAAACATTAAAACGCTGCTTTTAATTTATTTTTTTATTGGTATTATTATTAAAATGTCTCCATGGCAATGTGGGTTTCTCAGCTCAAATAACCATAATTGATAAATTATGGCTGACATGACTCTGTTATTGCTCTGTTACCCTGGCAAAGTAACAATGCATTTCCTGTCCTGGTTAGAAATGATCCAGGCTATCCAATGATATGTGGAGGGGGTTCCGTTCAGAATGCAATAAAACTAATAACAAAATAGCACGTAGGATGTGATCCAAATTCTAGTGCAATAAATGGAAAAACACCCATTGACTTCAGTAGGTTTTGGGTCAAGCCTTTTTACACCATTCTACATTTTCAATGATGTTCATGCTGATTGGTGTTGAGACCCCATCTTTCCAATAAAGGGAATTACACCAGTAATGAATTTTGCCCATTGTATCAATATCCCCTCAAGGCTGAGTGCCACTCTAGCTCAGATCATTATAAATTGCTTTTGGCAGCATGCTTGTGAGTTAACTAAGTATTAATGTCCCCATTTTACAGATTTCATACCACCCAAGGCAAACGAAGGTAACCGTTTTCTAACTAAACAGGTCCCACTCTCTCAAAATGATTGTCCAACCCCCCTTAGGTGATACGGTCACCTGCTCCAAATGCCCACCAACTGCCCTGTGAGAATCATCTTAGACATTGACCTAATGAAAGCAGGATGGAAAAATGGACGCCCTTCAGCCCCAAAAGACCTAAAACCCAATGGCTGGACAGCATCAACAGACACTTGTCCCTCATAGGCACCTTACCGCATAACGTGCCGGATTTGGCATGGGACAGAACATCATGGAGGTGCATAAAGCATTTGGTGGCCTCTGTGCTGTCCAAGCGACAGCATGAGAACTAACCATTTTACAGATGGGGCACTGGCCATTGAAATATCCCCGATCTTCAGCAGCTCTTTTCAAAGGCCATTGAAGGGGGAAGGAGTGGGGTATGGGCACAAGCGAGGCACAGATTATTCCTCTGCACTCAGCCATCTCCATGCCGAAACAATTCGCTGCAAGCGAGTAGTCCGGAGACAGCATCTTCGGACTGCTCTGGCATTTCACTTTCCGGGAACAGAACAGATCCACATTCTACCATGGCAGCTTGACTTTTGCAACAAGGCATAATGGGTCTGTGAATGCCTGTGAGGGTGCTGTGACTCCACCTAACAGCCACGTCCCCTGATCCCATGAGGCTGTCCCTTAACACTGGTGCATGGGCACTAAAAAGAGACCAGGTGGTTGTAAACACTGAACACTGGAGATTCCTTCTTTTCTCCCCCTCCTTCATGATATCTGTGTCAAATGCAGTCCGTTAACAAAGAAAAACATCTTTTTACAACCACCAGACTCGAGTCTGTGGAGTTGGGCTGGGTTCTTTCCTTCTCAAAAGTCATGGTCAGTAATTAAGGCAAAATTAGACCTTTAAGTGACACCTGTTCAACCTTATTGTCTTCTAAATATAGCCTCGGCAGTGATACCTGGGCAGTTCCCCAAAGGAGTTTGAAGAGGTGTAACTAACTGGAGCCTAGTAAAGAACTCTGCTGATGAGCCAGGAAGGAAGGAAAGCATGCTCATTTTCTCTTAGCCATGCTGGTTTTATGGGGTTTAACAGATTAAAAAGCAGTCAGAACTTATTCTGTGTCACCAAAATCAGCAGATCCAACTCTGGATATCCACAAGTACCAGATCTGTTGCATAAGAAGGTACCATTTTTAGAGTCATCTTTCAGAGCAGAATGGATATTTAAAAGCCCAATTTAATCTTTTGCTATTAGTGCATCTGAGGGGACCCTGATTTTTCTGGTGTGGTTCATTTTCCTCCTAGAGGAAATGTCCTGGCTATAATCTAGGATGTTTCACCCTTAAATATACATGCACAAATAATGCAGAGAACATTAATTATGCAACAGAAATGCAAATTACTGCTTTTTCGTGGCTGCTATTGAAGGACTATGTCTTCCTCTGTCTTTCTTGCCCTTGCATGAGGTTGGAAGAACATGGTTTTGCAAGGAACCTGAAGAACTTATTTAGGGAGCTGGGGAAAGATCATCTCAGCAGATTTCCTCGCTCTCGGGGGTTTAAAAACACAAATCTGCTTTGTTGGCTGTAACAACAGAAGCAGAATGGAAAGCCCATAAAATTACAATCTTAAAGAAACACAAACTTCTAATTAGCACAAAATATTACCTGTTTGCCTAGAGCCCTTTATAGCGGAAGGGGAAAGCTATGTTTTAAAGGTTTTTACCCACACCCGCCCATTTTGTAACATGAAATCTCATTCATTTGCTGGTGGCACCTAAAGTCACATCTAGTTATGGGGCTGCATTGAGACAACACCTATATCAGAGGGAAATGCTGGCCTAGAGTCATGGTGCTGGCATAGAGTCATGATCAGCATCCAGGAGACCCAGTTCTTAACCTCTCTTTCCCAGCAACAGACAAAAGGAAGCCTTTGGAGAGAGAGATGGGGAGGTTAGTATGTCATTGAGTGGGAGCCCTTCAAGTGACTGAAGAGCTGCATTGGTGGATGCCAAGGAAATACCGTCCAGGTCTTATCAGCTAGGAAGGATGGTGGATGAAAAACAAGAATGAGAGGAGGGTAGGTGAAAAGAGATTATAGTGCGGTAGGGCAATATAAAGGACTCCACCAGGATCTCAAAATCTCTCCTTGGGATAAGAGAAAATTGTATTAATGGGCTAGAAAGTGCATTATTCAATCCCTTTGCTGCATTGGCCATGTGCATTCACTGCCCAGAAGATCCCGTCCACCTGCTTAAGCCCAGAGTCACTGAAAGTGCCACTTGAATTGCACAGCATGGAAACCTATGAAAGCCAAAACCCACTGTGCAGGGGTTAGAGCAAGCTATTATGCACACTCGAAAAGTGTCCTTTGAATGTGGCTCTTGGATACAATGTCCACAGCCAGGGAAAACATTTTGCATTATTCCAGACTGACGATGACATTGCATTCCTTGGCTTGAAAATATTTAGGCTTGGAAGAATTCAATTTTATCAGTAAATGTCGATAAACATCCGTTTCACACACAAATCGATGAAAAAGTATTTCCATCAATAATTGAAATGTACAGATAAGCAAAGTCACAAAAATACTGCTTGAGACTTTATTAGGGTTTGATTTAAGGATATTAACTTTGCATATTTTGACATGAGATGTTGACATGGTGTTTTAATGGTTATACAGCTTTAACTTTTTGAATTTCAGTGTCTTCTCTCATAATTTATGGTCTGACCTCCCAGCCCCCCGTCCCAGCCCCATTGGCCCTGCAACTCTGAAAATTTAAATCAATACAAATGGGAAAAAATACTTTAAAATAAACGTCCACCAAAATTATTTTTTTTAAATCAAATTCTGATAAGCCCCAAAATATCCATAGAGCCCTGATTTAGCTTTTACTCATTCCTTATTCAGGAAAACTTTCCACTGACTTCGGTGGGACTTTCCATGAGTAATGGCTAAGTAGCAATTGAGTGAAGGACTTCTGGATATGTTCCACAGAAATTAAAGATGGCAAGGCCAATATCCCCACATTCAGCCACTCACCGTAATATTGTTATGAAGACAGGAATACAGAGGCATGAGCGGGTGGAATGATTATGAGGTTGGAAGGGGAATAACACAGATGCAGTCAGCAAGGTCTTTTCCTCAATAGATAGAGTTTCTCTTTTAACAAGAGGTTAATAGAAGCAAGAAGGATCTGCTCCACTGACTACAATGGGTCTTGGATCAGGCCTTAGGTAAACAGAACAGTTCCCCATTGCTGATCCTGGGTGTGGACTCTAACCCCTATAAAGGCATCCTCTACCCTCTGTCTGGTACCCAGCCACTCTTTGCTCCCCAGTTCTTGTGCAAGACAGGGTGGAAATTGAACTCCAGTTAATCCCTTATTCACCAATGACCCCTGCACTCTATCATATGAGAATAACAACAGAACTCCCAATATCATTTTAGAGTTTGCTATCAAGCAAATCCAGCACTATAGGACATGAGTGACGGTCACACCAATAGGACTGGCTTGCATTTAGACCAGTGAAATATTGGGTGTGATAGAAATAGCATCTTCATTTAAGAGGACTGGTAGTGGCATTCCATGTTGCCATTGATTTAGCTAGTGGATTTTGTATCAATTCTTTTACAAACTTTTTGAAGTAATGTGTATATCTGTCTCCTTGGATTAAGGATTCCACTGCATATGTGCATGCTCTCACACACACACACACACACACAGTTTCCCTCCTACTAGTTGTTAGGCCTTATGCAAGGAAGGCGTATTTCTCAGTGGATGATTGTGTTAATGATCATGCTGGTATATATCTCATCTGCCGCTGAAATCCACATGACCCACTTCATACAAGCCAAGATAAACACAGCGGGCTAAACTGATCCCTGGCAATTCCAGATTTAACCCCTGATTCTATCGAGTTGCACCAGGTCCCAGGATGAATTTGGACTAGTGAGCTGTAGTGACTAAAGGCCAAATCCAAGTGTCCTTATTCAGGTCAAACTTCCATTGACATGAATGAGAATTTGGTCGGAGTAAGGACTCAGTAAAACCAGAGAAAAGGCTTCACTATACAGAAGACGACTGATCCAGCAGTTAGGCTGCTAGCCTAGGGATCAGGATGTCAGGAATCGGGACATGCAGCAGAGCCAGTTTCTGGATGACCTGAGGAGCACAGCTGGCCTGTAGTAGGCTGCCCGATTGGCTACCCTACCTGACTTGCTGCAGGAGTCAGCAGACCAACTCTCAAGCCCAGCAGCAGTTCAGCAGCTGCTCAAAGCATTTGCCGATGTCTGTGATAACTCCTGTGCCTGCTTGTTCCCAGCCTTGTTCCAGTCCTGCTCCTGCCTTATTCCAGCCCTGGCCCCAGCCCTTCTCCTGCCTTGTCACTCCACATAACCCAGTTCTGACCCTGAGCTCCAATTCCTGACCTCTGACTTTGGCACTCACCCGTGGCCTCTGACTCCACCTCTGACCCTGGGCTCCAACTCCTGGCTACCAGCTCCTGCTCCGACCACTGTGCGTACCATGCACATCCCGGACACATGAGACGTGAGTTCAATCCCTGTTCCACCACTATATGAACTTAGGAAGTTTTAGGCACTTGCTCTCTGTGCCGCCATTTCCCATGTGTAGAATGTGGATACTAGCACTTCCCTCACTCGTGTGGGTGTTGGGGGGATAAATACACTCACGGCTGTTAGGCACTCAGATACTCCAGTAAATTGTGCCATATAAGTACTTTAGCTAGACAGTTTCGGCCCTAATTCATTAGCCCATTTTTCTTTAAAGCAAAGACTGCATGCTCTCAGTTTACAGAAATTTTTGCTTTTTAAATGCAATGCTTCATCATCTAATGCAAAATTAAAAATGTGTCTGTAGTGTAGCCGGTTTTTAATGAGCAGCCTGCTACTCATTGGATTTATGGGAGCTAATGCTACTTTCTTTCTATAATAAGATTCTGATTAATATTTAAACATTTCTTCCAATAAGAACTGGGACTCATGGGGGGTGTTCTGATTTAATGTTTGCACCTTCCAAGTCTCTATTCACAACTGGATACCAGCCTGTGATAATGAGAAACACCAGCTTGTTAACGGAGATGGGAACAGATGTAATTAGCCAGTGTTTGCATGTTCGCTGGATGATGTACCACCCCCTTCAGATGAAGTGAGGAAAAAATGAGTGTAGCTATTTTAACATTATTAGATGATTAGACAGTCCGTATCTCCCCAAAAGAGTAGACTATTTCCCTTCCAAACACACACAAAATGAAAAAAGCATGCAGTGTTTCAAGTGCAATTCTAGAACATGGGGGAAAAGATCAGATATTTTCATAGGCAGTCCCAAATCAAAAGGTTTCACTTACCAGGATATAACTGCTTTGTTGGTGCACTAAGTTGAGCATCTTTTGTTACTCGAAAAGCAACATCTGCGCCTTTTGAAGATCTTCTGCTTGTGCAAAAACCTGTTGTTTTAGTGATACCGTCAGGTAAATTATGAAAATCTAATACCTTCAAGAGATCTGCAGGTTCAGCTGCAAGAAGAAAAAAGAGGAGAAACCAGAATTAGTAGGCAAAAGTATCAGCGTTTGCAAAGATCCATTAGAATAATACCAATCACCAATAATCATTTTAAAGCAGAACAGATTTTTTTCTAATAAATGTATAGCAAATACATTGCTAATGCCATCTTCAAAACTAGAACAACAGGCTGCTGGTTTGAGATGCTAATTCACCGCAGAGAGGAATAGTTTAGGCACTTATACCTGTATAAGACTAGCATCTACATTCACGCTAGTTCGGATAATGGACTAATCAATAATCAGGCTTCAGGGTATTAACTGGTCGCAGTAGAGAAGAGTTCCGGTCAGGTACTATAGAACCTAAAGGAGCTGTCTGCACTGTACATCCATGGTATCACTCAGATGCATATTCTGTGCATCTTCAAATGTGGAGATAGACTGCTCCCAATGTCAGCTTGAAGCTGGATGTAGAGTAGTCTCTACAGCCTTGGTCCAACTGAGTGACTCATCCCTCCAGGGCTAACTCCTCCCCAGTTCACCTCTCCTTGCCAAAACCTCCTCCTTCCCCTCCAGTGACAGAGCATAGGGACCCCCAGAGGTTCCAACCATCACTCTCTCTCCTAGAATGACAGATTTGTCTTCGCCCTGCTATAACTTAGCACCCAACAAAACCAGCATAAGAACAGCCATACTGGGTCAGACCAAAGGTCCATCTAGCCAGTATCGTGTCTTCCGACAGTGGCCAATGCCAGGTGCTCCAGAGGGAATGAACAGAACAGGTAATCATCAAATGATCCATCCCCTCTCGCCCATTCCCAGCTTCTGGCAAACGGAGGCTAGGGACACCATCCCTGCCCATCCTGGCTAATAGCCATTGATTGGCCTATTCTCCATGAACTTATCTAGTTATTTTTGAACCCTGTTATAATCTTGCAAATGTAGCCTGAAAACGTCTATGGGTGCTACCATACTGAGCACAATTGCTTTCATTTAGCAATAACTGTAACACTAGAGCTGTGCACATTTCTGTAACAACTGAAATCACGCAAAACTCAAGAGTTTTTGATTTGGTTAAGAAACCTGAAACTCAAGCCAGGTTTGTCCAGACCTGCAAAGCTTTTGGTTTTGAGTTAGTCAGGTGAGGCAAAACTTGGTTTCAGATGAAGATTTTGGTTAAGTTTTATAAAACTGAAATACGTGTACACAGAGTTTTGACAACCTTCTAGTGGTCTTTTTAAGTATAGTACAAGAAACGCTTGTTGGACTACATTACCCAGAATCCTTACCCAGGAGTTGGGTGTGTCAGATTTTATTGGGAAAAAAGACATGCATTGTCAGCAGCAAATCTCAGGTTCTTGATCCTTTCTTATAAGCTAATAAAAATCCCCTGTGTGTACAAATGTACTGCAAGCTTTGGTTCAAAGTGAAACTTCGCCAAGTAAAAAAGGCTTGCAGAAAGCAATGCAAACTGAAAGCACAATGGGTGGAAATTTCAAATGTGCACAACACCGGCATACTTCCACTCCAGCTGAAGTCTATGGCATGACTCTCATTGCTTTCAATGAGAGCAGTTAGGTAAATGCTGAGTGCTCTTGAAAATCCTGTCCCATGCTTTGTACAGCTCCAAAGGAAACACTCCAGACAGTGGGGTTTGAGTGGTAGTAGCAATACTGTACATTTTCTCTGTCTGAAGGCAATTGAATTTCAGCCTAGTGTCTGACCACACACCTAAGTCAAGCACACCATAAAATTCACTCTCTTAATCAGGTCTCACCACAGGTCCTACGGTAACGACATGCCCTGACCTCTGCACATCAATCCCCTCTGGCTACTATTATACAAATTATTGTAATTAATAGAAAGGATCTGAGCATTACAAGACAAGAAATGTCCAATTACTGTCTATGCTGGAAAAGCTCATGTCTTGCTTCTCTCCCCCAGCATGGAGCCTGCCACTTCAATTGTGAATTCAGAGAAAACTATGCAGATCAGGCACCTGTGCTGGCAGGGGAGGCAGACTGCAGCAGGTGCGCATTACCACACAAAAACCATCAACGACAATGGGGGAAAGGCTTTCTTATTTCAATATAAAACAGCCTGGAGCATGATCTTCAGTGGAATTCACTGCCTATAGCCTTGTATGCAATACTGCATCAAAATAAGCAATGGAATCATTCCTGCTAACAACATGAAGCAAAAGGTGTAACGCCCCAGCGGGCCTTTTTACCATATCTCATTAGGATCACATCCTTATTAGCATTTGCTTTAGCTAAAAACCTTGAAAAAATCACTAACGGAAGGATTCTATATTACACTCAGAGCCATCAGTCCTAGCTAATTAGGGGTTAGTTTGCATCCAGATGTTAAACCTCTAAAACACCAGTGACATAGCATGCATGGTGCATACCATTAACTGGCTAATCCGGCATTTTTCACATCAGCAGCAGAGATGGCAGATTGGATTAACCAACACAGACTGTAAACATTTACAATAAATTATTGTGAATTTTGACCCAATACTCTGAGCCAAGAGCTGTCAAAAAGATGAACCACCCAACTCTGCAACGATTTGGCACTGCCCAGAGCAATCTCTCCTTGACAGCCTCATTTAGCCTTGCCAAGACAGTACATTTCAGTTTTATTCTCTTAGCAAATTATTTTCCCAGAGGAAATATTTTATTCAACCTTCAAGGACGCAACCAAATATCAGATCGCTCGCTTGGTATCGACATCCTAAACAATGACCTCTAGCAAACTGGCACCCAGCAGCCACAGACATTTTGAAACAGTGTTGCAGTGTGATAAATGTGGCTACGAGTGCCAACTTGTTATTAGCTCAGGGAACGATCCAATGATAATACAATTACTACCAGCCGCCAGATGCGGGATAGCTCCTTTCCTGGAAGAGGACAGATCTCCCAACATTAGTGACACAGAGAAATAAAGTAAGGGAAATCCTTTCAAATGGGGAGACAGAGAGAGAGAGAATACACCTTATATCAGGAGATCAGGCCTATTTTATAATCTGTGATTACTGCCACTTTGAGAATTTGAACAAAATAAATACACAGATAATGATAAGAGATTGACAAATAGGTCTTTTAAATGGAACATATACCAGTTATGAATGAATAAGATAAGCTAATGCTTACATAAGATAAGCTAATACTTACAGACTACATAAATTGTTTAATAATTTTTTCATTCCCAGACAGAAATTAGACCCCCCATGTTTCTGGTATCAGAGGTTATACATATAAATTATGTCCATGCGTCAGAGTAGTATACAAGTTGAAAATGACAAAATGACAAATAAATAGAAAACCCCCACACCCCCTTCCTCCTTTCAGAAATAGATAAATTAAAGGGGGTGGAAATCACATATTATTTGAAGCTTACATGTATAAGTCGTTTATAAAGGGTTAATTCATGATTACATTTTCAAAAATCATTTAAGCAACTG